>NW_026543116.1:0-54921 GCF_028750875.1 Macrosteles quadrilineatus | reverse complement strand
CAATTGTGTACAAGGTTGTACAAGTGTGTACAAGGTTGTACAAGTGTTGTACAATGGTTGTACAAGTGTGTACAAGGTTGTACAAGTGTGTACAAGGGTGCACAAGTGTGTACAAGGGTGTACAATCGTGTACAAGCTTGTACAAGTGTGTACAAGGGTGTACAGGTTTGTACAAGGTTGTACAAGTGTGTACAAGGTTGTACGAGTGTGTACAAGGGTGTACAAGTTTGTACAAGTGTGTACAAGTTTGTACAATTGTGTACAAGTTTGTACAATTGTGTACAAGTTTGTACAAGGTTGTACAAATGTATACAAGAGTGTACAAAAGTGTACAAGGGTGCACAAGTTTGAACAAGGGTGTACAAGTGTGTACAAGCTTGTACAAGTGTGTACAAGCTTGTACAAGTGTGTACAAGGTTGTACAAGTGTTTACAAGGGTTGTACAAGTATGCACAAGAATGTACAAGTTTGTACAAGTGTGTACGAGTTTGTAAAAGGTTGTACAAGTGTGTACAAGGGTGTACAAGTGTTGTACAAGGTTGTACAAGTGTACAAGGTGTACAAGTGTGTACAAGGTTGTACAAGTGTGTACAAGGGTGCACAAGTGTGTACAAGGGTGTACAATCGTGTACATGCTTGTACAAGTTTTTACAAGGTTATACAAGTGTGTACAAGGTTGTACAAGTGTGTACAAGGTTGTACAAGTGTGTACAAGGTTGTACAAGTGTGTACAAGGTTGTACAAGTGTGTACAAGGTTGTACAAGTGTGTACAAGGGTGCACAAGTGTGTACAAGGGTGTACAATCGTGTACAAGCTTGTACAATCGTGTACAAGCTTGTACAAGTGTGTACAAGGGTTTTACAGGTTTGTACAAGGTTGTACAAGTGTGTACAAGGGTGTACAAATGTGTACAAGGATGTAAAAGTTTGTACAAGTGTGTACAAGTTTGTACAAGGTTGTACAAGTGTGTACAATGTTTTACAATTGTGTACAAGGTTGTACAAGTGTGTACAAGGTTGTACAAGTGTGTACAAGGTTGTACAAGTGTGTACAAGGTTGTACAAGTGTGTAACAAGTTTGTACAAGTGTGTAACAAGGTTGTACAAGTGTGTACAAAGGTGTACAAGTGTGTACAAGGTTGTACAAGTGTGTACAAGGTTGTACAAGTGTGTACAAGGTTGTACAAGTGTGTACAAGGTTGTACAAGTGTGTACAAGGTTGTACAAGTGTGTACAAGGTTGTACAAGTGTGTACAAGGTTGTACAAGGTTGTACAATTGTGTACAAGGTCTGTACAAGTGTGTACAAGGGTTGTACAAGTGTGTACAAAGGTTGTACAAGTGTGTACAAGGGTGTACAAGTTTGTACAAGTGTGTACAAGTTTGTACAAGGTTGTACAAATGTATACAAGGGTGTACAAAAGTGTACAAGGGTGCACAAGTTTGTACAAGGGTGTACAAGGTTGTACAAGTGTTGTACAAAGGTGTACAAGTGTGTACAAGGTTGTACAAGTGTGTACAAGGTTGTACAAGTGTGTACAAGGTTGTACAAGTGTGTACAAGGTTGTACAAGTGTGTACAAGGTTGTACAAGTGTGTACAAGCTTGTAGAAGTGTGTACAAGCTTGTACAAGTGTGTACAAGGGTGTACAGGTTTGTACAAGGTTGTACAAGTGTTTACAAGGGAGTACAAGTATGTACAAGAATGTACAAGTTTGTACAAGTGTGTACAAGTGTGTACAAGGTTGTACAAGTGTGTACAAGGTTGTACAAGTGTGTACAAGGTTGTACAAGTGTGTACAAGGTTGAACAAGTGTGTACAAAGGTTGTACAAGTGTGTACAAGGTTGTACAAGTGTGTACAAGGTTGTACAAGTGTGTACAAGGTTGTACAAGTCTGTACAAGGTTGTACAAGGTTGTACAATTGTGTACAAGTGTGTACAAGGTTGTACAAGGTTGTACAATTGTGTACAAGGTTGTACAAGTGTGTACAAGGTTGTACAAGTGTGTACAAGGGTGTACAAGTTTGTACAAGTGTGTACAAGTTTGTACAAGTGGTGCACAAGTTTGTACAAGGTTGTACAAATGTATACAAGGGTGTACAAAAGTGTACAAGGGTGCACAAGTTTGTACAAGGGTGTACAAGTGTGTACAAGCTTGTACAAGTGTGTACAAGGGTGTACAGGTTTGTACAAGGTTGTACAAGTGTTTACAAGGGTGTACAAGTATGTACAAGAATGTAACAAGTTTGTACAAGTGTGTACAAGTTTGTAAAAGGTTGTACAAGTGTGTTCAAGGGTGTACAAGTGTGTACAAGGGTGCACAAGTTTGTACAAGGTTGTACAAGTGTGTACAAGTTTGTACAAGGTTGTACAAACGTGTACAATTGTGTACAAGGTTGTACAAGTGTGTACAAGGTTGTACAAGTGTGTACAAGGTTGTACAAGTGTGTACAAGGTTGTACAAGTGTGTACAAGGTTGTACAAGTGTGTACAAGGTTGTACAAGTTGTGTACAAGGGTGCACAAGTGTGTACAAGGGTGTACAATCGTGTACAAGCTTGTACAAGTGTGTACAAGGGTGTACAGGTTTGTACAAGGTTGTACAAGTGTGTACAAGGTTGTACGAGTGTGTACAAGGGTGTACAAGTTGTACAAGTGTGTACAAGTTTGTACAATTGTGTACAAGTTTGTACAATTGTGTACAAGTTTGTACAAGGTTGTACAAATGTATACAAGAGTGTACAAAAGTGTACAAGGGTGCACAAGTTTGAACAAGGGTGTACAAGTGTGTACAAGCTTGTACAAGTGTGTACAAGCTTGTACAAGTGTGTACAAGGGTGTACAGGTTTGTACAAGGTTGTACAAGTGTTTACAAGGGTGTACAAGTATGCACAAGAATGTACAAGTTTGTACAAGTGTGTACAAGTTTGTAAAAGGTTGTACAAGTGTGTACAAGGGTGTACAAGTGTGTACAAGGGTGCACAAGTGTGTACAAGGGTGTACAATCTTGTACAAGCTTGTACAAGTGTGTACAAGGGTGTACAGGTTTGTACAAGAATGTACAAGTTTGTACAAGTGTGTACAAGTTTGTAAAAGGTTGTACAAGTGTGTACAAGGGTGTACAAGTGTGTACAAGGGTGCACAAGTGTGTACAAGGGTGTACAATCTTGTACAAGCTTGTACAAGTGTGTACAAGGGTGTACAGGTTTGTACAAGGTTGTACAAGTGTGTACAAGGGTGTACAAATGTGTACAAGGATGTAAAAGTTTGTACAAGTGTGTACAAGTTTGTACAAGGTTGTACAAGTAAGTACAAGTTTGTACAAGAATGTACAAGTGTGTACAAGGTTTTACAATTGTGTAAAAGGTTGTACAAGTGTGTACAAGGTTGTACAAGTGTGTACAAGGTTGTACAAGTGTGTACAAGGTTGTACAAGTGTGTACAAGGTTGTACAAGTGTGTACAAGGTTGTACAAGTGTGTACAAGGGTGCACAAGTGTGTACAAGGGTGTACAATCGTGTACATGCTTGTACAAGTTTTTACAAGGTTATACAAGTGTGTACAAGGTTGTACAAGTGTGTACAAGGTTGTACAAGTGTGTACAAGGTTGTACAAGTGTTGTACAAGGTTGTACAAGTGTGTACAAGTTGTATAAGTGTGTACAAAGGTGTACAAGTGTGTACAAGGTTGTACAAGTGTGTACAAGGTTGTACAAGTGTGTACAAGTTTGTACAATTGTGTACAAGTTTGTACAAGGTTGTACAAATGTATACAAGGGTGTACAAAAGTAAACAAGGGTGCACAAGTTTGTACAAGGGTGTACAAGGTGTACAAGCTTGTACAAGTGTGTACAAGCTTGTACAAGTGTGTACAGGGTGTACAGTTTGTACAAGTTTGTACAAGTGTTTACAAGGGTGTACAAGTATGTACAAGAATGTACAAGTTTGTACAAGGTTGTATAAGTGTGTACAAAGGTGTACAAGTGTGTACAGGTTGTACAAGGGTGTACAAGGTTGTACAAGGTGTACATGGTTGTACAAGGTTGTACAATTGTGTAAAAGGTTGTACAAGTGTGTACATGGTTGTACAATGTGTACAAGGTGTACAAGTTTGTACAAGTGTGTACAAGTTTGTACAAGTGTGTACAAGTTTGTACAAGGTTGTACAAATGTATACAAGGGTGTACAAAAGTGTACAAGGTGCACAAGTTTGTACAAAGGGTGTACAAGTGTGTACAAGCTTGTACAAGTGTGTACAAGCTTGTACAAGTGTGTACAAGCTTGTACAAGTGTGTACAAGGGTGTACAGGTTTGTACAAGGTTGTACAAGTGTTTACAAGGGTGTACAAATGAATGTACAAGTTTGTACAAGTGTGTACAAGTTTGTAAAAGGTTGTACAAGTGTGTACAAGGTTGTACAAGTGTGTACAAGGTTGTACCATAGTGTACAAGGTTGTACAAGGTGTGTACAAAGGTGTACAAGTGTGTACAAGGTTGTACAAGTGTGTACATGGTTGTACAAGGTTGTACAATTGTGTACAAGGTTGTACAAGTGTGTACAAGGTTGTACAAGTGTGTACAAGGGGTAAAAGTTTGTACAAGTGTGTACAAGTTTGTACAAGTGTGTACAAGTTTGTACAAGGTTGTACAAATGTACACAAGGGTGTACAAAAGTGTACAAGGTGCACAAGTTTGTACAAGGTTGTACAAGTGTGTACAAGTTTGTACAAGGTTGTACAAGTGTGTACAAGTTTGTACAAGGCTGTACAAGTGTGTACAAGTTTGTACAAGGTTGTACAAACGTGTACAATTGTGTACAAGGTTGTACAAGTGTGTACAAGGTTGTACAAGTGTGTACAAGGTTGTACAAGTGTGTACAAGGTTGTACAAGTGTGTACAAGGTTGTACAAGTGTGTACAAGGTTGTACAAGTGTGTACAAGGTTGTACAAGTGTGTACAAGGTTGTACAAGTGTGTACAAGGTTGTACAAGTGTGTACAAGGTTGTACAAGTGTGTACAAGGTTGTACAAGTGTGTACAAGGTTGTACAAGTGTGTACAAGGGTGCACAGTGTGTACAAGGGTGTACAATCGTGTACAGCTTGTACAATCGTTGTACAAGCTTGTACAAGTTAGTACAAGGGTTTACAGGTTTGTACAAGGTTGTACAAGTGTGTACAAGGGTGTACAAATGTGTACAAGGATGTAAAAGTTTGTACAAGTGTGTACAAGTTTGTACAAGGTTGTTCAAGTGTGTACAATGTTTTACAATTGTGTACAAGGTTGTACAAGTGTGTACAAGGGTTGTACAAGTGTGTACAAGGTTGTACAAGTGTGTACAAGGTTGTACAAGTGTGTACAAGTTTGTACAAGTGTGTACAAGGTTGTACAAGTGTGTACAAAGGTGTACAAGTGTGTACAAGGTTGTACAAGTGTGTACAAGGTTGTACAAGTGTGTACAAGGTTGTACAAGTGTGTACAAGGTTGTACAGGTTTGTACAAGGTTGTACAAGTGTTTACAAGGGTGTACAAGTATGCACAAGAATGTACAAGTTTGTACAAGTGTGTACAAGTTTGTAAAAGGTTGTACAAGTGTGTACAAGGGTGTACAAGTGTGTACAAGGGTGCACAAGTGTGTACAAGGGTGTACAATCTTGTACAAGCTTGTACAAGTGTGTACAAGGGTGTACAGGTTTGTACAAGAATGTACAAGTTTGTACAAGTGTGTACAAGTTTGTAAAAGGTTGTACAAGTGTGTACAAGGGTGTACAAGTGTGTACAAGGGTGCACAAGTGTGTACAAGGGTGTACAATCTTGTACAAGCTTGTACAAGTGTGTACAAGGGGTGTACAGGTTTGTACAAGGTTGTACAAGTGTGTACAAGGGTGTACAAATGTGTACAAGGATGTAAAAGTTTGTACAAGTGTGTACAAGTTTGTACAAGGTTGTACAAGTAGTACAAGTTGTACAAGAATGTACAAGTGTGACAAGGTTTTACAATTGTGTAAAAGGTTGTACAAGTGTGTACAAGTTTGTACAAGGTTGTACAAGTAAGTACAAGTTTGTACAATAATGTACAAGTGTGTACAAGGTTTTACAATTGTGTAAAAGGTTGTACAAGTGTGTACAAGGTTGTACAAGTGTGTACAAGGTTGTACAAGTGTGTACAAGGTTGTACAAGTGTGTACAAAGGTTGTACAAGTGTGTACAAGTTGTACAAGTGTGTACAAGGGTGCACAAGTGTGTACAAGGGTGGTACAATCGTGTACATGCTTGTACAAGTTTTTACAAGGTTATACAAGTGTGTACAAGGTTGTACAAGTGTGTACAAGGTTGTACAAGTGTGTACAAGGTTGTACAAGTGTGTACAGGTTGTACAAGTGTGTACAAGGTTTGTATAGTGTGTACAAAGGTGTACAAGTGTGTACAAGGTTGTACAAGTGTGTACAAGGTTGTACAAGTGTGTACAAGTTTGTACAATTGTGTACAAGTTTGTACAAGGTTGTACAAATGTATACAAGGGTGTACAAAAGTAAACAAGGGTGCACAAGTTTGTACAAGGGTGTACAAGTGTGTACAAGCTTGTACAAGTGTGTACAAGCTTGTACAAGTGTGTACAAGGGTGTACAGGTTTGTACAAGTTTGTACAAGTGTTTACAAGGGTGTACAAGTATGTACAAGAATGTACAAGTTTGTACAAGGTTGTATAAGTGTGTACAAAGGTGTACAAGTGTGTACAAGGTTGTACAAGGGTGTACAAGGTTGTACAAGTGTGTACATGGTTGTACAAGGTTGTACAATTGTGTAAAAGGTTGTACAAGTGTGTACATGGTTGTACAATGTGTACAAGGGTGTACAAGTTTGTACAAGTGTGTACAAGTTTGTACAAGTGTGTACAAGTTTGTACAAGGTTGTACAAATGTATACAAGGGTGTACAAAAGTGTACAAGGGTGCACAAGTTTGTACAAGGGTGTACAAGTGTGTACAAGCTTGTACAAGTGTGTACAAGCTTGTACAAGTGTGTACAAGCTTGTACAAGTGTGTACAAGGGTGTACAGGTTTGTACAAGGTTGTACAAGTGTTTACAAGGGTGTACAAATGAATGTACAAGTTTGTACAAGTGTGTACAAGTTTGTAAAAGGTTGTACAAGGTGTACAAGGGACAGGTGTACAAGGTTGTACCATAGTGTACAAGGTTTGTACAAGGTGTTTGACCAGAGTGTACAATGTTTGTACAAGGTGTAGGGGTGTTACAATGTTTTTTTACATAGTAAAGTGTGTACATGGTTGTACAAGGTTGTACAATTGTGTACAAGGTTGTACAAGTGTGTACAAGGTTGTACAAGTGTGTACAAGGGTGTAAAAGTTTGTACAAGTGTGTACAAGTTTGTACAAGTGTGTACAAGTTTGTACAAGGTTGTACAAATGTACACAAGGGTGTACAAAAGTGTACAAGGGTGCACAAGTTTGTACAAGGTTGTACAAGTGTGTACAAGTTTGTACAAGGTTGTACAAGTGTGTACAAGTTTGTACAAGGCTGTACAAGTGTGTACAAGTTTGTACAAGGTTGTACAAACGTGTACAATTGTGTACAAGGTTGTACAAGTGTGTACAAGGTTGTACAAGTGTGTACAAGGTTGTACAAGTGTGTACAAGGTTGTACAAGTGTGTACAAGGTTGTACAAGTGTGTACAAGGTTGTACAAGTGTGTACAAGGTTGTACAAGTGTGTACAAGGTTGTACAAGTGTGTACAAGGTTGTACAAGTGTGTACAAGGTTGTACAAGTGTGTACAAGGGTGCACAAGTGTGTACAAGGGTGTACAATCGTGTACAAGCTTGTACAATCGTGTACAAGCTTGTACAAGTTTGTACAAGGGTTTACAGGTTTGTACAAGGTTGTACAAGTGTGTACAAGGGTGTACAAATGTGTACAAGGATGTAAAAGTTTGTACAAGTGTGTACAAGTTTGTACAAGGTTGTTCAAGTGTGTACAATGTTTTACAATTGTGTACAAGGTTGTACAAGTGTGTACAAGGTTGTACAAGTGTGTACAAGGTTGTACAAGTGTGTACAAGGTTGTACAAGTGTGTACAAGTTTGTACAAGTGTGTACAAGGTTGTACAAGTGTGTACAAAGGTGTACAAGTGTGTACAAGGTTGTACAAGTGTGTACAAGGTTGTACAAGTGTGTACAAGGTTGTACAAGTGTGTACAAGGTTGTACAGGTTTGTACAAGGTTGTACAAGTGTTTACAAGGGTGTACAAGTATGCACAAGAATGTACAAGTTTGTACAAGTGTGTACAAGTTTGTAAAAGGTTGTACAAGTGTGTACAAGGGTGTACAAGTGTGTACAAGGGTGCACAAGTGTGTACAAGGGTGTACAATCTTGTACAAGCTTGTACAAGTGTGTACAAGGGTGTACAGGTTTGTACAAGAATGTACAAGTTTGTACAAGTGTGTACAAGTTTGTAAAAGGTTGTACAAGTGTGTACAAGGGTGTACAAGTGTGTACAAGGGTGCACAAGTGTGTACAAGGGTGTACAATCTTGTACAAGCTTGTACAAGTGTGTACAAGGGTGTACAGGTTTGTACAAGGTTGTACAAGTGTGTACAAGGGTGTACAAATGTGTACAAGGATGTAAAAGTTTGTACAAGTGTGTACAAGTTTGTACAAGGTTGTACAAGTAAGTACAAGTTTGTACAAGAATGTACAAGTGTGTACAAGGTTTTACAATTGTGTAAAAGGTTGTACAAGTGTGTACAAGGTTGTACAAGTGTGTACAAGGTTGTACAAGTGTGTACAAGGTTGTACAAGTGTGTACAAGGTTGTACAAGTGTGTACAAGGTTGTACAAGTGTGTACAAGGGTGCACAAGTGTGTACAAGGGTGTACAATCGTGTACATGCTTGTACAAGTTTTTACAAGGTTATACAAGTGTGTACAAGGTTGTACAAGTGTGTACAAGGTTGTACAAGTGTGTACAAGGTTGTACAAGTGTGTACAAGGTTGTACAAGTGTGTACAAGGTTGTATAAGTGTGTACAAAGGTGTACAAGTGTGTACAAGGTTGTACAAGTGTGTACAAGGTTGTACAAGTGTGTACAAGTTTGTACAATTGTGTACAAGTTTGTACAAGGTTGTACAAATGTATACAAGGGTGTACAAAAGTAAACAAGGGTGCACAAGTTTGTACAAGGGTGTACAAGTGTGTACAAGCTTGTACAAGTGTGTACAAGCTTGTACAAGTGTGTACAAGGGTGTACAGGTTTGTATAAGTTTGTACAAGTGTTTACAAGGGTGTACAAGTATGTACAAGAATGTACAAGTTTGTACAAGGTTGTATAAGTGTGTACAAAGGTGTACAAGTGTGTACAAGGTTGTACAAGGGTGTACAAGGTTGTACAAGTGTGTACATGGTTGTACAAGGTTGTACAATTGTGTAAAAGGTTGTACAAGTGTGTACATGGTTGTACAATGTGTACAAGGGTGTACAAGTTTGTACAAGTGTGTACAAGTTTGTACAAGTGTGTACAAGTTTGTACAAGGTTGTACAAATGTATACAAGGGTGTACAAAAGTGTACAAGGGTGCACAAGTTTGTACAAGGGTGTACAAGTGTGTACAAGCTTGTACAAGTGTGTACAAGCTTGTACAAGTGTGTACAAGCTTGTACAAGTGTGTACAAGGGTGTACAGGTTTGTACAAGGTTGTACAAGTGTTTACAAGGGTGTACAAATGAATGTACAAGTTTGTACAAGTGTGTACAAGTTTGTAAAAGGTTGTACAAGTGTGTACAAGGTTGTACAAGTGTGTACAAGGTTGTACCATAGTGTACAAGGTTGTACAAGTGTGTACAAAGGTGTACAAGTGTGTACAAGGTTGTACAAGTGTGTACATGGTTGTACAAGGTTGTACAATTGTGTACAAGGTTGTACAAGTGTGTACAAGGTTGTACAAGTGTGTACAAGGGTGTAAAAGTTTGTACAAGTGTGTACAAGTTTGTACAAGTGTGTACAAGTTTGTACAAGGTTGTACAAATGTACACAAGGGTGTACAAAAGTGTACAAGGGTGCACAAGTTTGTACAAGGTTGTACAAGTGTGTACAAGTTTGTACAAGGTTGTACAAGTGTGTACAAGTTTGTACAAGGCTGTACAAGTGTGTACAAGTTTGTACAAGGTTGTACAAACGTGTACAATTGTGTACAAGGTTGTACAAGTGTGTACAAGGTTGTACAAGTGTGTACAAGGTTGTACAAGTGTGTACAAGGTTGTACAAGTGTGTACAAGGTTGTACAAGTGTGTACAAGGTTGTACAAGTGTGTACAAGGTTGTACAAGTGTGTACAAGGTTGTACAAGTGTGTACAAGGTTGTACAAGTGTGTACAAGGGTGCACAAGTGTGTACAAGGGTGTACAATCGTGTACAAGCTTGTACAATCGTGTACAAGCTTGTACAAGTGTGTACAAGGGTTTACAGGTTTGTACAAGGTTGTACAAGTGTGTACAAGGGTGTACAAATGTGTACAAGGATGTAAAAGTTTGTACAAGTGTGTACAAGTTTGTACAAGGTTGTTCAAGTGTGTACAATGTTTTACAATTGTGTACAAGGTTGTACAAGTGTGTACAAGGTTGTACAAGTGTGTACAAGGTTGTACAAGTGTGTACAAGGTTGTACAAGTGTGTACAAGTTTGTACAAGTGTGTACAAGGTTGTACAAGTGTGTACAAAGGTGTACAAGTGTGTACAAGGTTGTACAAGTGTGTACAAGGTTGTACAAGTGTGTACAAGGTTGTACAAGTGTGTACAAGGTTGTACAAGTGTGTACAAGGTTGTACAAGTGTGTACAAGGTTGTACAAGGTTGTACAATTGTGTACAAGGTTGTACAAGTGTGTACAAGGTTGTACAAGTGTGTACAAGGTTGTACAAGTGTGTACAAGGGTGTACAAGTTTGTACAAGTGTGTACAAGTTTGTACAAGTGTGTACAAGTTTGTACAAGGTTGTACAAATGTATACAAGGGTGTACAAAAGTGTACAAGGGTGCACAAGTTTGTACAAGGGTGTACAAGTGTGTACAAGCTTGTAGAAGTGTGTACAAGCTTGTACAAGTGTGTACAAGGGTGTACAGGTTTGTACAAGGTTGTACAAGTGTTTACAAGGGAGTACAAGTATGTACAAGAATGTACAAGTTTGTACAAGTGTGTACAAGTGTGTACAAGGTTGTACAAGTGTGTACAAGGTTGTACAAGTGTGTACAAGGTTGTACAAGTGTGTACAAGGTTGAACAAGTGTGTACAAAGGTGTACAAGTGTGTACAAGGTTGTACAAGTGTGTACAAGGTTGTACAAGTGTGTACAAGGTTGTACAAGTGTGTACAAGGTTGTACAAGGTTGTACAATTGTGTACAAGTGTGTACAAGGTTGTACAAGGTTGTACAATTGTGTACAAGGTTGTACAAGTGTGTACAAGGTTGTACAAGTGTGTACAAGTTTGTACAAGTGTGCACAAGTTTGTACAAGGTTGTACAAATGTATACAAGGGTGTACAAAAGTGTACAAGGGTGCACAAGTTTGTACAAGGGTGTACAAGTGTGTACAAGCTTGTACAAGTGTGTACAAGGGTGTACAGGTGTGTACAAGGTTGTACAAGTGTTTACATGTGTACAAGTATGTCAAGATGTACAAGTTTGTACAAGTGTGTACAAGTTTGTAAAAGGTTGTACAAGTGTGTTCAAGGGTGTACAAGTGTGTACAAGGGTGCACAAGTTTGTACAAGGTTGTAAAAAAGTGTGTACAAGTTTGTACAAGGTTGTACAAACGTGTACAATTGTGTACAAGGTTGTACAAGTGTGTACAAGGTTGTACAAGTGTGTACAAGGTTGTACAAGTGTGTACAAGGTTGTACAAGTGTGTACAAGGTTGTACAAGTGTGTACAAGGTTGTACAAGTGTGTACAAGGTTGTACAAGTGTGTACAAGGTTGTACAAGTGTGTACAAGGTGTGCACAAGTGTGTACAAGGGTGTACAATCGTGTACAGCTTGTACAATCGTGTACAAGCTTGTACAAGTGTGTACAAGGGTTTACAGGTTTGTACAAAGGTTGTACAAGTGTGTACAAGGGTGTACAATGTGTACAAGGATGTAAAAGTTTGTACAAGTGTGTACAAGTTTGTACAAGGTTGTACAAGTGTGTACAATGTTTTACAATTGTGTACAAGGTTGTACAAGTGTGTACAAGGTTGTACAAGTGTGTACAAGGTTGTACAAGTGTGTACAAGGTTGTACAAGTGTGTACAAGGTTGTACAAGTGTGTACAAGTTTGTACAAGTGTGTACAAGGTTGTACAAGTGTGTACAAAGGTGTACAAGTGTGTACAAGGTTGTACAAGTGTGTACAAGGTTGTACAAGTATGTACAAGGTTGTACAAGTGTGTACAAGGTTGTACAAGGTTGTACAATTGTGTACAAGGTTGTACAAGTGTGTACAAGGTTGTACAAGTGTGTACAAGGTTGTACAAGTGTGTACAAGTTGTACAAGTGTGTACAAGTTTGTACAAGTGTGTACAAGTTTGTACAAGTGTGTACAAGTTTGTACAAGGTTGTACAAATGTATACAAGGGTGTACAAAACTGTACAAGGGTGCACAAGTTTGTACAAGTGTGTACAAGTGTGTACAAGCTTGTAGAAGTGTGAACAAGCTTGTACAAGTGTGTACAAGGGTGTACAGGTTTGTACAAGGTTGTACAAGTGTTTACAAGGGTGTACAAGTATGTACAAGAATGTACAAGTTTGTACAAGTGTGTACAAGTTTGTAAAAGGTTGTACAAGTGTGTTCAAGGGTGTACAAGTGTGTACAAGGGTGCACAAGTTTGTACAAGGTTGTAAAAGTGTGTACAAGTTTGTACAAGGTTGTACAAACGTGTACAATTGTGTACAAGGTTGTACAAGTGTGTACAAGGTTGTACAAGTGTGTACAAGGTTGTACAAGTGTGTACAAGGTTGTACAAGTGTGTACAAGGTTGTACAAGTGTGTACAAGGTGGTACAAGTGTGTACAAGGTTGTACAAGTGTGTACAAGGTTGTACAAGTGTGTACAAGGGTGCACAAGTGTGTACAAGGGTGTACAATCGTGTACAAGCTTGTACAATCGTGTACAAGCTTGTACAAGTGTGTACAAGGGTTTACAGGTTTGTACAAGGTTGTGCAAGTGTGTACAAGGGTGTACAAATGTGTACAAGGATGTAAAAGTTTGTACAAGTGTGTACAAGTTTGTACAAGGTTGTACAAGTGTGTACAATGTTTTACAATTGTGTACAAGGTTGTACAAGTGTGTACAAGGTTGTACAAGTGTGTACAAGGTTGTACAAGTGTGTACAAGGTTGTACAAGTGTGTACAAGGTTGTACAAGTGTGTACAAGTTTGTACAAGTGTGTACAAGGTTGTACAAGTGTGTACAAAGGTGTACAAGTGTGTACAAGGTTGTACAAGTGTGTACAAGGTTGTACAAGTATGTACAAGGTTGTACAAGTGTGTACAAGGTTGTACAAGGTTGTACAATTGTGTACAAGGTTGTACAAGTGTGTACAAGGTTGTACAAGTGTGTACAAGGTTGTACAAGTGTGTACAAGTTTGTACAAGTGTGTACAAGTTTGTACAAGTGTGTACAAGTTTGTACAAGGTTGTACAAATGTATACAAGGGTGTACAAAACTGTACAAGGGTGCACAAGTTTGTACAAGTGTGTACAAGTGTGTACAAGCTTGTAGAAGTGTGAACAAGCTTGTACAAGTGTGTACAAGGGTGTACAGGTTTGTACAAGGTTGTACAAGTGTTTACAAGGGAGTACAAGTATGTACAAGAATGTACAAGCTTGTAGAAGTGTGTACAAGCTTGTACAAGTGTGTACAAGGGTGTACAGGTTTGTACAAGGTTGTACAAGTGTTTACAAGGGAGTACAAGTATGTACAAGAATGTACAAGTTTGTACAAGTGTGTACAAGTGTGTACAAGGTTGTACAAGTGTGTACAAGGTTGTACAAGTGTGTACAAGGTTGTACAAGTGTGTACAAGGTTGAACAAGTGTGTACAAAGGTGTACAAGTGTGTACAAGGTTGTACAAGTGTGTACAAGGTTGTACAAGTGTGTACAAGGTTGTACAAGTCTGTACAAGGTTGTACAAGGTTGTACAATTGTGTACAAGTGTGTACAAGGTTGTACAAGGTTGTACAATTGTGTACAAGGTTGTACAAGTGTGTACAAGGTTGTACAAGTGTGTACAAGGGTGTACAAGTTTGTACAAGTGTGTACAAGTTTGTACAAGTGTGCACAAGTTTGTACAAGGTTGTACAAATGTATACAAGGGTGTACAAAAGTGTACAAGGGTGCACAAGTTTGTACAAGGGTGTACAAGTGTGTACAAGCTTGTACAAGTGTGTACAAGGGTGTACAGGTTTGTACAAGGTTGTACAAGTGTTTACAAGGGTGTACAAGTATGTACAAGAATGTACAAGTTTGTACAAGTGTGTACAAGTTTGTAAAAGGTTGTACAAGTGTGTTCAAGGGTGTACAAGTGTGTACAAGGGTGCACAAGTTTGTACAAGGTTGTACAAGTGTGTACAAGTTTGTACAAGGTTGTACAAACGTGTACAATTGTGTACAAGGTTGTACAAGTGTGTAAAGGTTGTACAAGTGTGTACAAGGTTGTACAAGTGTGTACAAGGTTGTACAAGTGTGTACAAGGTTGTACAAGTGTGTACAAGGTTGTACAAGTGTGTACAAGGGTGCACAAGTGTGTACAAGGGTGTACAATCGTGTACAAGCTTGTACAAGTGTGTACAAGGGTGTACAGGTTTGTACATGGTTGTACAAGTGTGTACAAGGTTGTACGAGTGTGTACAAGGGTGTACAAGTTTGTACAAGTGTGTACAAGTTTGTACCATTGTGTACAAGTTTGTACAATTGTGTACAAGTTTGTACAAGGTTGTACAAATGTATACAAGGGTGTACAAAAGTGTACAAGGGTGCACAAGTTTGAACAAGGGTGTACAAGTGTGTACAAGCTTGTACAAGTGTGTACAAGCTTGTACAAGTGTGTACAAGGGTGTACAGGTTTGTACAAGGTTGTACAAGTGTTTACAAGGGTGTACAAGTATGCACAAGAATGTACAAGTTTGTACAAGTGTGTACAAGTTTGTAAAAGGTTGTACAAGTGTGTACAAGGGTGTACAAGTGTGTACAAGGTTGTACAAGTGTGTACAAGGTTGTACAAGTGTGTACAAGGTTGTACAAGTGTGTACAAGGGTGCACAAGTGTGTACAAGGGTGTACAATCGTGTACATGCTTGTACAAGTTTTTACAAGGTTATACAAGTGTGTACAAGGTTGTACAAGTGTGTACAAGGTTGTACAAGTGTGTACAAGGTTGTACAAGTGTGTACAAGGTTGTACAAGTGTGTACAAGGTTGTACAAGTGTGTACAAGGGTGCACAAGTGTGTACAAGGGTGTACAATCGTGTACAAGCTTGTACAATCGTGTACAAGCTTGTACAAGTGTGTACAAGGGTTTACAGGTTTGTACAAGGTTGTACAAGTGTGTACAAGGGTGTACAAATGTGTACAAGGATGTAAAAGTTTGTACAAGTGTGTACAAGTTTGTACAAGGTTGTACAAGTGTGTACAATGTTTTACAATTGTGTACAAGGTTGTACAAGTGTGTACAAGGTTGTACAAGTGTGTACAAGGTTGTACAAGTGTGTACAAGGTTGTACAAGTGTGTACAAGTTTGTACAAGTGTGTACAAGGTTGTACAAGTGTGTACAAAGGTGTACAAGTGTGTACAAGGTTGTACAAGTGTGTACAAGGTTGTACAAGTGTGTACAAGGTTGTACAAGTGTGTACAAGGTTGTACAAGTGTGTACAAGGTTGTACAAGTGTGTACAAGGTTGTACAAGGTTGTACAATTGTGTACAAGGTTGTACAAGTGTGTACAAGGTTGTACAAGTGTGTACAAGGTTGTACAAGTGTGTACAAGGGTGTACAAGTTTGTACAAGTGTGTACAAGTTTGTACAAGGTTGTACAAATGTATACAAGGGTGTACAAAAGTGTACAAGGGTGCACAAGTTTGTACAAGGGTGTACAAGTGTGTACAAGCTTGTAGAAGTGTGTACAAGCTTGTACAAGTGTGTACAAGGGTGTACAGGTTTGTACAAGGTTGTACAAGTGTTTACAAGGGAGTACAAGTATGTACAAGAATGTACAAGTTTGTACAAGTGTGTACAAGTGTGTACAAGGTTGTACAAGTGTGTACAAGGTTGTACAAGTGTGTACAAGGTTGTACAAGTGTGTACAAGGTTGAACAAGTGTGTACAAAGGTGTACAAGTGTGTACAAGGTTGTACAAGTGTGTACAAGGTTGTACAAGTGTGTACAAGGTTGTACAAGTCTGTACAAGGTTGTACAAGGTTGTACAATTGTGAACAAGTGTGTACAAGGTTGTACAAGGTTGTACAATTGTGTACAAGGTTGTACAAGTGTGTACAAGGTTGTACAAGTGTGTACAAGGGTGTACAAGTTTGTACAAGTGTGTACAAGTTTGTACAAGTGTGCACAAGTTTGTACAAGGTTGTACAAATGTATACAAGGGTGTACAAAAGTGTACAAGGGTGCACAAGTTTGTACAAGGGTGTACAAGTGTGTACAAGCTTGTACAAGTGTGTACAAGGGTGTACAGGTTTGTACAAGGTTGTACAAGTGTTTACAAGGGTGTACAAGTATGTACAAGAATGTACAAGTTTGTACAAGTGTGTACAAGTTTGTAAAAGGTTGTACAAGTGTGTTCAAGGGTGTACAAGTGTGTACAAGGGTGCACAAGTTTGTACAAGGTTGTACAAGTGTGTACAAGTTTGTACAAGGTTGTACAAACGTGTACAATTGTGTACAAGGTTGTACAAGTGTGTACAAGGTTGTACAAGTGTGTACAAGGTTGTACAAGTGTGTACAAGGTTGTACAAGTGTGTACAAGGTTGTACAAGTGTGTACAAGGTTGTACAAGTGTGTACAAGGGTGCACAAGTGTGTACAAGGGTGTACAATCGTGTACAAGCTTGTACAAGTGTGTACAAGGGTGTACAGGTTTGTACAAGGTTGTACAAGTGTGTACAAGGTTACGAGTGTGTACAAGGGTGTACAAGTTTGTACAAGTGTGTACAAGTTTGTACAATTGTGTACAAGTTTGTACAATTGTGTACAAGTTTGTACAAGGTTGTACAAATGTATACAAGGGTGTACAAAAGTGTACAAGGGTGCACAAGTTTGAACAAGGGTGTACAAGTGTGTACAAGCTTGTACAAGTGTGTACAAGCTTGTACAAGTGTGTACAAGGGTGTACAGGTTTGTACAAGGTTGTACAAGTGTTTACAAGGGTGTACAAGTATGCACAAGAATGTACAAGTTTGTACAAGTGTGTACAAGTTTGTAAAAGGTTGTACAAGTGTGTACAAGGGTGTACAAGTGTGTACAAGGGTGCACAAGTGTGTACAAGGGTGTACAATCTTGTACAAGCTTGTACAAGTGTGTACAAGGGTGTACAGGTTTGTACAAGAATGTACAAGTTTGTACAAGTGTGTACAAGTTTGTAAAAGGTTGTACAAGTGTGTACAAGGGTGTACAAGTGTGTACAAGGGTGCACAAGTGTGTACAAGGGTGTACAATCTTGTACAAGCTTGTACAAGTGTTTACAAGGGTGTACAGGTTTGTACAAGGTTGTACAAGTGTGTACAAGGGTGTACAAATGTGTACAAGGATGTAAAAGTTTGTACAAGTGTGTACAAGTTTGTACAAGGTTGTACAAGTAAGTACAAGTTTGTACAAGAATGTACAAGTGTGTACAAGGTTTTACAAGTGTGTACAAGGTTGTACAAGTGTGTACAAGGTTGTACAAGTGTGTACAAGGTTGTACAAGTGTGTACAAGGTTGTACAAGTGTGTACAAGGTTGTACAAGTGTGTACAAGGTTGTACAAGTGTGTACAAGGTTGTACAAGTGTGTACAAGGGTGCAAAAGTGTGTACAAGGGTGTACAATCGTGTACAAGCTTGTACAATCGTGTACAAGCTTGTACAAGTGTGTACAAGGGTTTACAGGTTTGTACAAGGTTGTACAAGTGTGTACAAGGGTGTACAAATGTGTACAAGGATGTAAAAGTTTGTACAAGTGTGTACAAGTTTGTACAAGGTTGTTCAAGTGTGTACAATGTTTTACAATTGTGTACAAGGTTGTACAAGTGTGTACAAGGTTGTACAAGTGTGTACAAGGTTGTACAAGTGTGTACAAGGTTGTACAAGTGTGTACAAGTTTGTACAAGTGTGTACAAGGTTGTACAAGTGTGTACAAAGGTGTACAAGTGTGTACAAGGTTGTACAAGTGTGTACAAGGTTGTACAAGTGTGTACAAGGTTGTACAAGTGTGTACAAGGTTGTACAAGTGTGTACAAGGTTGTACAAGTGTGTACAAGGTTGTACAAGGTTGTACAATTGTGTACAAGGTTGTACAAGTGTGTACAAGGTTGTACAAGTGTGTACAAGGTTGTACAAGTGTGTACAAGGGTGTACAAGTTTGTACAAGTGTGTACAAGTTTGTACAAGTGTGTACAAGTTTGTACAAGGTTGTACAAATGTATACAAGGGTGTACAAAAGTGTACAAGGGTGCACAAGTTTGTACAAGGGTGTACAAGTGTGTACAAGCTTGTAGAAGTGTGTACAAGCTTGTACAAGTGTGTACAAGGGTGTACAGGTTTGTACAAGGTTGTACAAGTGTTTACAAGGGAGTACAAGTATGTACAAGAATGTACAAGTTTGTACAAGTGTGTACAAGTGTGTACAAGGTTGTACAAGTGTGTACAAGGTTGTACAAGTGTGTACAAGGTTGTACAAGTGTGTACAAGGTTGAACAAGTGTGTACAAAGGTGTACAAGTGTGTACAAGGTTGTACAAGTGTGTACAAGGTTGTACAAGTGTGTACAAGGTTGTACAAGTGTGTACAAGGTTGTACAAGGTTGTACAATTGTGTACAAGTGTGTACAAGGTTGTACAAGGTTGTACAATTGTGTACAAGGTTGTACAAGTGTGTACAAGGTTGTACAAGTGTGTACAAGGGTGTACAAGTTTGTACAAGTGTGTACAAGTTTGTACAAGTGTGCACAAGTTTGTACAAGGTTGTACAAATGTATACAAGGGTGTACAAAAGTGTACAAGGGTGCACAAGTTTGTACAAGGGTGTACAAGTGTGTACAAGCTTGTACAAGTGTGTACAAGGGTGTACAGGTTTGTACAAGGTTGTACAAGTGTTTACAAGGGTGTACAAGTATGTACAAGAATGTACAAGTTTGTACAAGTGTGTACAAGTTTGTAAAAGGTTGTACAAGTGTGTTCAAGGGTGTACAAGTGTGTACAAGGGTGCACAAGTTTGTACAAGGTTGTAAAAGTGTGTACAAGTTTGTACAAGGTTGTACAAACGTGTACAATTGTGTACAAGGTTGTACAAGTGTGTACAAGGTTGTACAAGTGTGTACAAGGTTGTACAAGTGTGTACAAGGTTGTACAAGTGTGTACAAGGTTGTACAAGTGTGTACAAGGTTGTACAAGTGTGTACAAGGGTGCACAAGTGTGTACAAGGGTGTACAATCGTGTACAAGCTTGTACAATCGTGTACAAGCTTGTACAAGTGTGTACAAGGGTTTACAGGTTTGTACAAGGTTGTACAAGTGTGTACAAGGGTGTACAAATGTGTACAAGGATGTAAAAGTTTGTACAAGTGTGTACAAGTTTGTACAAGGTTGTACAAGTGTGTACAATGTTTTACAATTGTGTACAAGGATGTACAAGTGTGTACAAGGTTGTACAAGTGTGTACAAGGTTGTACAAGTGTGTACAAGGTTGTACAAGTGTGTACAAGGTTGTACAAGTGTGTACAAGGTTGTACAAGTGTGTACAAGTTTGTACAAGTGTGTACAAGGTTGTACAAGTGTGTACAAAGGTGTACAAGTGTGTACAAGGTTGTACAAGTGTGTACAAGGTTGTACAAGTATGTACAAGGTTGTACAAGTGTGTACAAGGTTGTACAAGGTTGTACAATTGTGTACAAGGTTGTACAAGTGTGTACAAGGTTGTACAAGTGTGTACAAGGTTGTACAAGTGTGTACAAGGGTGTACAAGTTTGTACAAGTGTGTACAAGTTTGTACAAGTGTGTACAAGTTTGTACAAGGTTGTACAAATGTATACAAGGGTGTACAAAACTGTACAAGGGTGCACAAGTTTGTACAAGTGTGTACAAGTGTGTACAAGCTTGTAGAAGTGTGAACAAGCTTGTACAAGTGTGTACAAGGGTGTACAGGTTTGTACAAGGTTGTACAAGTGTTTACAAGGGAGTACAAGTATGTACAAGAATGTACAAGCTTGTAGAAGTGTGTACAAGCTTGTACAAGTGTGTACAAGGGTGTACAGGTTTGTACAAGGTTGTACAAGTGTTTACAAGGGAGTACAAGTATGTACAAGAATGTACAAGTTTGTACAAGTGTGTACAAGTGTGTACAAGGTTGTACAAGTGTGTACAAGGTTGTACAAGTGTGTACAAGGTTGTACAAGTGTGTACAAGGTTGAACAAGTGTGTACAAAGGTGTACAAGTGTGTACAAGGTTGTACAAGTGTGTACAAGGTTGTACAAGTGTGTACAAGGTTGTACAAGTCTGTACAAGGTTGTACAAGGTTGTACAATTGTGTACAAGTGTGTACAAGGTTGTACAAGGTTGTACAATTGTGTACAAGGTTGTACAAGTGTGTACAAGGTTGTACAATTGTGTACAAGGGTGTACAAGTTTGTACAAGTGTGTACAAGTTTGTACAAGTGTGCACAAGTTTGTACAAGGTTGTACAAATGTATACAAGGGTGTACAAAAGTGTACAAGGGTGCACAAGTTTGTACAAGGGTGTACAAGTGTGTACAAGCTTGTACAAGTGTGTACAAGGGTGTACAGGTTTGTACAAGGTTGTACAAGTGTTTACAAGGGTGTACAAGTATGTACAAGAATGTACAAGTTTGTACAAGTGTGTACAAGTTTGTAAAAGGTTGTACAAGTGTGTTCAAGGGTGTACAAGTGTGTACAAGGGTGCACAAGTTTTTACAAGGTTGTACAAGTGTGTACAAGTTTGTACAAGGTTGTACAAACGTGTACAATTGTGTACAAGGTTGTACAAGTGTGTAAAGGTTGTACAAGTGTGTACAAGGTTGTACAAGTGTGTACAAGGTTGTACAAGTGTGTACAAGGTTGTACAAGTGTGTACAAGGTTGTACAAGTGTGTACAAGGTTGTACAAGTGTGTACAAGGTTGTACAAGTGTGTACAAGGTTGTACAAGTGTGTACAAGGGTGCACAAGTGTGTACAAGGGTGTACAATCGTGTACAAGCTTGTACAAGTGTGTACAAGGGTGTACAGGTTTGTACAAGGTTGTACAAGTGTGTACAAGGTTGTACGAGTGTGTACAAGGGTGTACAAGTTTGTACAAGTGTGTACAAGTTTGTACAATTGTGTACAAGTTTGTACAATTGTGTACAAGTTTGTACAAGGTTGTACAAATGTATACAAGGGTGTACAAAAGTGTACAAGGGTGCACAAGTTTGAACAAGGGTGTACAAAAGTGTACAAGCTTGTACAAGTGTGTACAAGCTTGTACAAGTGTGTACAAGGGTGTACAGGTTTGTACAAGGTTGTACAAGTGTTTACAAGGGTGTACAAGTATGCACAAGAATGTACAAGTTTGTACAAGTGTGTACAAGTTTGTAAAAGGTTGTACAAGTGTGTACAAGGGTGTACAAGTGTGTACAAGGTTGTACAAGTGTGTACAAGGTTGTACAAGTGTGTACAAGGTTGTACAAGTGTGTACAAGGGTGCACAAGTGTGTACAAGGGTGTACAATCGTGTACATGCTTGTACAAGTTTTTACAAGGTTATACAAGTGTGTACAAGGTTGTACAAGTGTGTACAAGGTTGTACAAGTGTGTACAAGGTTGTACAAGTGTGTACAAGGTTGTACAAGTGTGTACAAGGTTGTACAAGTGTGTACAAGGGTGCACAAGTGTGTACAAGGGTGTACAATCGTGTACAAGCTTGTACAATCGTGTACAAGCTTGTACAAGTGTGTACAAGGGTTTACAGGTTTGTACAAGGTTGTACAAGTGTGTACAAGGGTGTACAAATGTGTACAAGGATGTAAAAGTTTGTACAAGTGTGTACAAGTTTGTACAAGGTTGTACAAGTGTGTACAATGTTTTACAATTGTGTACAAGGTTGTACAAGTGTGTACAAGGTTGTACAAGTGTGTACAAGGTTGTACAAGTGTGTACAAGGTTGTACAAGTGTGTACAAGTTTGTACAAGTGTGTACAAGGTTGTACAAGTGTGTACAAAGGTGTACAAGTGTGTACAAGGTTGTACAAGTGTGTACAAGGTTGTACAAGTGTGTACAAGGTTGTACAAGTGTGTACAAGGTTGTACAAGTGTGTACAAGGTTGTACAAGTGTGTACAAGGTTGTACAAGGTTGTACAATTGTGTACAAGGTTGTACAAGTGTGTACAAGGTTGTACAAGTGTGTACAAGGTTGTACAAGTGTGTACAAGGGTGTACAAGTTTGTACAAGTGTGTACAAGTTTGTACAAGGTTGTACAAATGTATACAAGGGTGTACAAAAGTGTACAAGGGTGCACAAGTTTGTACAAGGGTGTACAAGTGTGTACAAGCTTGTAGAAGTGTGTACAAGCTTGTACAAGTGTGTACAAGGGTGTACAGGTTTGTACAAGGTTGTACAAGTGTTTACAAGGGAGTACAAGTATGTACAAGAATGTACAAGTTTGTACAAGTGTGTACAAGTGTGTACAAGGTTGTACAAGTGTGTACAAGGTTGTACAAGTGTGTACAAGGTTGTACAAGTGTGTACAAGGTTAAACAAGTGTGTACAAAGGTGTACAAGTGTGTACAAGGTTGTACAAGTGTGTACAAGGTTGTACAAGTGTGTACAAGGTTGTACAAGTCTGTACAAGGTTGTACAAGGTTGTACAATTGTGTACAAGTGTGTACAAGGTTGTACAAGGTTGTACAATTGTGTACAAGGTTGTACAAGTGTGTACAAGGTTGTACAAGTGTGTACAAGGGTGTACAAGTTTGTACAAGTGTGTACAAGTTTGTACAAGTGTGCACAAGTTTGTACAAGGTTGTACAAATGTATACAAGGGTGTACAAAAGTGTACAAGGGTGCACAAGTTTGTACAAGGGTGTACAAGTGTGTACAAGCTTGTACAAGTGTGTACAAGGGTGTACAGGTTTGTACAAGGTTGTACAAGTGTTTACAAGGGTGTACAAGTATGTACAAGAATGTACAAGTTTGTACAAGTGTGTACAAGTTTGTAAAAGGTTGTACAAGTGTGTTCAAGGGTGTACAAGTGTGTACAAGGGTGCACAAGTTTGTACAAGGTTGTACAAGTGTGTACAAGTTTGTACAAGGTTGTACAAACGTGTACAATTGTGTACAAGGTTGTACAAGTGTGTACAAGGTTGTACAAGTGTGTACAAGGTTGTACAAGTGTGTACAAGGTTGTACAAGTGTGTACAAGGTTGTACAAGTGTGTACAAGGTTGTACAAGTGTGTACAAGGGTGCACAAGTGTGTACAAGGGTGTACAATCGTGTACAAGCTTGTACAAGTGTGTACAAGGGTGTACAGGTTTGTACAAGGTTGTACAAGTGTGTACAAGGTTGTACGAGTGTGTACAAGGGTGTACAAGTTTGTACAAGTGTGTACAAGTTTGTACAATTGTGTACAAGTTTGTACAATTGTGTACAAGTTTGTACAAGGTTGTACAAATGTATACAAGGGTGTACAAAAGTGTACAAGGGTGCACAAGTTTGAACAAGGGTGTACAAGTGTGTACAAGCTTGTACAAGTGTGTACAAGCTTGTACAAGTGTGTACAAGGGTGTACAGGTTTGTACAAGGTTGTACAAGTGTTTACAAGGGTGTACAAGTATGCACAAGAATGTACAAGTTTGTACAAGTGTGTACAAGTTTGTAAAAGGTTGTACAAGTGTGTACAAGGGTGTACAAGTGTGTACAAGGGTGCACAAGTGTGTACAAGGGTGTACAATCTTGTACAAGCTTGTACAAGTGTGTACAAGGGTGTACAGGTTTGTACAAGAATGTACAAGTTTGTACAAGTGTGTACAAGTTTGTAAAAGGTTGTACAAGTGTGTACAAGGGTGTACAAGTGTGTACAAGGGTGCACAAGTGTGTACAAGGGTGTACAATCTTGTACAAGCTTGTACAAGTGTGTACAAGGGTGTACAGGTTTGTACAAGGTTGTACAAGTGTGTACAAGGGTGTACAAATGTGTACAAGGATGTAAAAGTTTGTACAAGTGTGTACAAGTTTGTACAAGGTTGTACAAGTAAGTACAAGTTTGTACAAGAATGTACAAGTGTGTACAAGGTTTTACAATTGTGTAAAAGGTTGTACAAGTGTGTACAAGGTTGTACAAGTGTTTACAAGGTTGTACAAGTGTGTACAAGGTTGTACAAGTGTGTACAAGGTTGTACAAGTGTGTACAAGGTTGTACAAGTGTGTACAAGGTTGTACAAGTGTGTACAAGGGTGCACAAGTGTGTACAAGGGTGTACAATCGTGTACATGCTTGTACAAGTTTTTACAAGGTTATACAAGTGTGTACAAGGTTGTACAAGTGTGTACAAGGTTGTACAAGTGTGTACAAGGTTGTACAAGTGTGTACAAGGTTGTACAAGTGTGTACAAGGTTGTATAAGTGTGTACAAAGGTGTACAAGTGTTTACAAGGTTGTACAAGTGTGTACAAGGTTGTACAAGTGTGTACAAGTTTGTACAATTGTGTACAAGTTTGTACAAGGTTGTACAAATGTATACAAGGGTGTACAAAAGTAAACAAGGGTGCACAAGTTTGTACAAGGGTGTACAAGTGTGTACAAGCTTGTACAAGTGTGTACAAGCTTGTACAAGTGTGTACAAGCTTGTACAAGTGTGTACAAGGGTGTACAGGTTTGTACAAGTTTGTACAAGTGTTTACAAGGGTGTACAAGTATGTACAAGAATGTACAAGTTTGTACAAGGTTGTATAAGTGTGTACAAAGGTGTACAAGTGTGTACAAGGTTGTACAAGGGTGTACAAGGTTGTACAAGTGTGTACATGGTTGTACAAGGTTGTACAATTGTGTAAAAGGTTGTACAAGTGTGTACATGGTTGTACAATGTGTACAAGGGTGTACAAGTTTGTACAAGTGTGTACAAGTTTGTACAAGTGTGTACAAGTTTGTACAAGGTTGTACAAATGTATACAAGGGTGTACAAAAGTGTACAAGGGTGCACAAGTTTGTACAAGGGTGTACAAGTGTGTACAAGCTTGTACAAGTGTGTACAAGCTTGTACAAGTGTGTACAAGCTTGTACAAGTGTGTACAAGGGTGTACAGGTTTGTACAAGGTTGTACAAGTGTTTACAAGGGTGTACAAATGAATGTACAAGTTTGTACAAGTGTGTACAAGTTTGTAAAAGGTTGTACAAGTGTGTACAAGGTTGTACAAGTGTGTACAAGGTTGTACCATAGTGTACAAGGTTGTACAAGTGTGTACAAAGGTGTACAAGTGTGTACAAGGTTGTACAAGTGTTTACATGGTTGTACAAGGTTGTACAATTGTGTACAAGGTTGTACAAGTGTGTACAAGGTTGTACAAGTGTGTACAAGGGTGTAAAAGTTTGTACAAGTGTGTACAAGTTTGTACAAGTGTGTACAAGTTTGTACAAGGTTGTACAAATGTACACAAGGGTGTACAAAAGTGTACAAGGGTGCACAAGTTTGTACAAGGTTGTACAAGTGTGTACAAGTTTGTACAAGGTTGTACAAGTGTGTACAAGTTTGTACAAGGCTGTACAAGTGTGTACAAGTTTGTACAAGGTTGTACAAACGTGTACAATTGTGTACAAGGTTGTACAAGTGTGTACAAGGTTGTACAAGTGTGTACAAGGTTGTACAAGTGTGTACAAGGTTGTACAAGTGTGTACAAGGTTGTACAAGTGTGTACAAGGTTGTAAAAGTGTGTACAAGGTTGTACAAGTGTGTACAAGGTTGTACAAGTGTGTACAAGGTTGTACAAGTGTGTACAAGGGTGCACAAGTGTGTACAAGGGTGTACAATCGTGTACAAGCTTGTACAATCGTGTACAAGCTTGTACAAGTGTGTACAAGGGTTTACAGGTTTGTACAAGGTTGTACAAGTGTGTACAAGGGTGTACAAATGTGTACAAGGATGTAAAAGTTTGTACAAGTGTGTACAAGTTTGTACAAGGTTGTTCAAGTGTGTACAATGTTTTACAATTGTGTACAAGGTTGTACAAGTGTGTACAAGGTTGTACAAGTGTGTACAAGGTTGTACAAGTGTGTACAAGGTTGTACAAGTGTGTACAAGTTTGTACAAGTGTGTACAAGGTTGTACAAGTGTGTACAAAGGTGTACAAGTGTGTACAAGGTTGTACAAGTGTGTACAAGGTTGTACAAGTGTGTACAAGGTTGTACAAGTGTGTACAAGGTTGTACAAGTGTGTACAAGGTTGTACAAGTGTGTACAAGGTTGTACAAGGTTGTACAATTGTGTACAAGGTTGTACAAGTGTGTACAAGGTTGTACAAGTGTGTACAAGGTTGTACAAGTGTGTACAAGGGTGTACAAGTTTGTACAAGTGTGTACAAGTTTGTACAAGTGTGTACAAGTTTGTACAAGGTTGTACAAATGTATACAAGGGTGTACAAAAGTGTACAAGGGTGCACAAGTTTGTACAAGGGTGTACAAGTGTGTACAAGCTTGTAGAAGTGTGTACAAGCTTGTACAAGTGTGTACAAGGGTGTACAGGTTTGTACAAGGTTGTACAAGTGTTTACAAGGGAGTACAAGTATGTACAAGAATGTACAAGTTTGTACAAGTGTGTACAAGTGTGTACAAGGTTGTACAAGTGTGTACAAGGTTGTACAAGTGTGTACAAGGTTGAACAAGTGTGTACAAAGGTGTACAAGTGTGTACAAGGTTGTACAAGTGTGTACAAGGTTGTACAAGTGTGTACAAGGTTGTACAAGTGTGTACAAGGTTGTACAAGGTTGTACAATTGTGTACAAGTGTGTACAAGGTTGTACAAGGTTGTACAATTGTGTATAAGGTTGTACAAGTGTGTACAAGGTTGTACAAGTGTGTACAAGGGTGTACAAGTTTGTACAAGTGTGTACAAGTTTGTACAAGTGTGCACAAGTTTGTACAAGGTTGTACAAATGTATACAAGGGTGTACAAAAGTGTACAAGGGTGCACAAGTTTGTACAAGGGTGTACAAGTGTGTACAAGCTTGTACAAGTGTGTACAAGGGTGTACAGGTTTGTACAAGGTTGTACAAGTGTTTACAAGGGTGTACAAGTATGTACAAGAATGTACAAGTTTGTACAAGTGTGTACAAGTTTGTAAAAGGTTGTACAAGTGTGTTCAAGGGTGTACAAGTGTGTACAAGGGTGCACAAGTTTGTAAAAGGTTGTAAAAGTGTGTACAAGTTTGTACAAGGTTGTACAAACGTGTACAATTGTGTACAAGGTTGTACAAGTGTGTACAAGGTTGTACAAGTGTGTACAAGGTTGTACAAGTGTGTACAAGGTTGTACAAGTGTGTACAAGGTTGTACAAGTGTGTACAAGGTTGTACAAGTGTGTACAAGGGTGCACAAGTGTGTACAAGGGTGTACAATCGTGTACAAGCTTGTACAATCGTGTACAAGCTTGTACAAGTGTGTACAAGGGTTTACAGGTTTGTACAAGGTTGTACAAGTGTGTACAAGGGTGTACAAATGTGTACAAGGATGTAAAAGTTTGTACAAGTGTGTACAAGTTTGTACAAGGTTGTACAAGTGTGTACAATGTTTTACAATTGTGTACAAGGTTGTACAAGTGTGTACAAGGTTGTACAAGTGTGTACAAGGTTGTACAAGTGTGTACAAGGTTGTACAAGTGTGTACAAGGTTGTACAAGTGTGTACAAGTTTGTACAAGTGTGTACAAGGTTGTACAAGTGTGTACAAAGGTGTACAAGTGTGTACAAGGTTGTACAAGTGTGTACAAGGTTGTACAAGTATGTACAAGGTTGTACAAGTGTGTACAAGGTTGTACAAGGTTGTACAATTGTGTACAAGGTTGTACAAGTGTGTACAAGGTTGTACAAGTGTGTACAAGGTTGTACAAGTGTGTACAAGGGTGTACAAGTTTGTACAAGTGTGTACAAGTTTGTACAAGTGTGTACAAGTTTGTACAAGGTTGTACAAATGTATACAAGGGTGTACAAAACTGTACAAGGGTGCACAAGTTTGTACAAGTGTGTACAAGTGTGTACAAGCTTGTAGAAGTGTGAACAAGCTTGTACAAGTGTGTACAAGGGTGTACAGGTTTGTACAAGGTTGTACAAGTGTTTACAAGGGAGTACAAGTATGTACAAGAATGTGTAACGGGTCAAATGTGTAGGGGGTAAAAATATAACGATCTAGACCACGAACATTAAACAGCTAAACATAAGCTGTTGAGTAAGCCTAGTCGCGACACTAAACTGACGTCGTACCTAACCTCCAATTCCAAGACCGCAGACGACGCTGGTGTCAGTTTGGTTGTTTGGCTGTTCGACTGCGTCTGAGGCCGGGCTACGGGAGAGAAGATGAGCAGCGGGGTCACTTTTGAGCGGTACGCGGCTGTAAGCCTGTTAAAGCTGCCATGCGCCTGCCTTCGCTGCCAGTTTTTTTCGGTTTCTGTAACTCGTTGACCAATCAGGAATCGTTTTAACTTTCGTCTCGATTCTGAGACGAAGGTGAAGTAAGAAGAAGTTTTGTGAGGAATTGTCATTCGTAATCCCGGCTTTTCGTAAGTTCGTTTCGCTTTTGGTTCGTTCTCGAAAATTCGTGCAAGTAAAGTTCGTATCGCAAGCTCTGAAAGCTTAAGTTCGTATGTATTGTTTCGTAGTGAATGTTTTGATATAATTTCGTCATCGGGTAAGTTTTGTAACTAACTTACAGATTATTGTATATTACTTGACCAGTTTTCGTGTACGAAACTTGGTTGAACTTGAAGGCTAGGCCTGATTCGCAGACCTAGTCATACGCCTTAACCAACAATTTGAGTAAAGTACTGCAGTTGGTGAAATATATTTTCAATTACGTTTCATAATCCGTCTTGGGACTTTCTTTTTTTTAATTCTTAAAAACCCTTTTTTTTTTAAAGTTCCCCAAACGTACCAAAGTCTGTTCCAGCAGACAGGTTTCTGCTGGACAAGTTCTGTCGAAGTTGGTCTAAGTTGAACACGTGAGGAAGTTAAAGTTTTAGTTTTTAGTTTTTGGCTCAAGGAGCAGTTTTACTTTTTAGTTTCAGTTTTTCTCTCGTTTCGTGTTTCACTTGTGCAATTTAAGCCAACTTGTTTTCTTGTTTAGTAAATTCAGACTCTGTGGGAGTTAGGCTAGGTTAGGCCTATCTTGTACTAACCTTGTTTGTTTCAGGGTGACGACGTAACTCCGTAGGTAAGCGGAGTGCCTACTTAGCTTACTTGTTGATTTGTTAAGTTAGCTAGTAGTGTGTCATTTAGATATTTGCCCACAGAGTCAAGTCAAAATTATTTATTTCCCCACAAGCCCTAGGCTAGAGTGGTGATTTCGAGTAGGGTGTTTAGTAACCCGCAACGTTCGTCTCGAACTCTGACAACCAGGGCTATCAAAGTTAGGCTATCCGAATCACTATCGACTCCTGGGAAACTCCCCGCGACCAGACTAGGGCGAATCCTGGGATCTCGTTTTCTTACCGGTGGCGTAATTTACCTCCTGTCGTCCGCCAGGAAAATTACGTCACATAAATGGCGCCCGAACAGGGACCAGTGATTGGATAGTCTGATAGTACTTGGTGAGCTCAAGCTAAGATCACTGTAGCAGCTGACGGAGAGTTGTGAGATTTTAGCCTACGTTAACCGCTCTAGCCTTTCAAGTATTCGCCTAGGCCTACTGTTATTTTTTATTCTACGTTAACGTTCTAGCCTAGCATTTCTAGTTAATTAGGTAGCTTAGGCCTAGATATTTTCTAGTTTCGTCACTGTAGCCTATTGCTAGCCTAGGCCTATTGGTGTTTAGCGTTTAATATTTTAGCCTATTTATGTGATAGCCTATTTATTTCAGGTAAAACGTTTACTTTACAGTAGCCTATTGCATTTTAGCCTTTTTATTATTGGATTTTGGAGCAGTTTGGACTTGGTCCTATTTTAACAAATTTTCTGGGTTTTGAGTACCTGGTTGGGACTTAGGCTGAAAAAAAAAAAAAAAAAAAAATTTTTTTTTAAGTTGTCTCGTTTGGACTTAGATAGTTCTGTTCAACGTTAGGTTTGAATTTAAATAGGCCTATTGTGGATTTTTCATAATTGTTAAGCAATTTCAGCCTTTTTAAATTGTTGTTGCCATTTGTTTTGATTTGTTGTGCACTAATACTTTGCAGCTATGCCTGACTCACTCCCTGAAGTTTGTACGACGCCAGGAGTTCTAACCACGGCTGGTGCCGTGGTGACTACGTCATCAGTTATCCCCACCTGCTCTTGCGCATCGACGGTTACCACAACATCGACGGTGTACACACGACCGATGACCTCGACCGGCTACTCCGCTCCGCTCGCCCCAACGGAAGATCCTCGCGTTGGATGGATCTACCGGTTGTCTAAACTACAGTTGATCGCTGAGGTGGAGCGACTCGACCTACCCACCCATGGCACGGTAGAGGAACTTCGCAGGCGCCTTTGCCTATACTGGCGGATCAACGCTGGCGCTCAGACCCCCGCAACCTCCCAGGAGGAGGTGCTTATGACTGGCCAGGTGTTAGATAACCAGGCCCGGACTTCGATGCATGATACTACTCCACGCCCATCGCCTTTCGACTACCGAACGGGGTCCATTCATCATCCTACTGCGTGGAGGCCACCCGGTACCTATGGACTCGTAGGCCTACCCCCTGCTACGTTCCAGCGTCAGAGCCCACCTGCTGCGGTCACCTCGGCACCGCACGAACTGTCCTTCGCCGGACAAGAGGACGTTACTGATGCCCAGCATACCTTCGACTCGGCTCAAGGGTCTCTGCCTCGGGAATACCCCTTCGAGGACCCAATACATCGAAGTTTGGACCGCATACGCCAAATGCTAGGCCTATCGCCCAATGCCGACCTGCGCAGCATGGAGCACACGTTAGCTGAGGTGTTGAACCTCGAACGGCGGGGCCCAAGAACACATGATGCTGACTACGCTGAGCCGCCAGCCAACGAGATGGACCAGCTAACCTCTCGGTACGCCGTCCCGTCTCGGACGAACGATGTGTATGGAGGTGTCCGGTCTTCGTACGTCCTGCGTAGTCATGACCTGCAAGAAGACGTTGCTAAAACGTCGTCCGCCCTCTGCGACAAGGTCCGGAAGTGGAACTTGCGCTTCGACGGCAGACGAGATGCAGTTTCGTTCCTGGAGCGTTTAGAGGAGCTGCGCGAGGCCTACTCCCTGTCGCCAGAAGACGTTTTAAGGGCGTTACCTTCGCTTCTACATGGCCAAGCTCTCCTCTGGTACAGGAACAACAAAATGATGTGGCGTTCCTTCCACGACTTTAGGCGGGCATTCGAGGTCCAGTTCTTCCCTGCAGGCTATCATCGACACTTGGATGACGAGATACGGAAGCGCACTCAGGGTGAAACAGAGTCATTTAAAGATTTTGTGATTGCTCTGACAACCCTGATCCGACGGAGCGGACAGTTCTCTAACCAGGAAACCATCGACCTGGTGTACTTGAACATGAGGCCGGAATACAAGTTCATGATACGACGTCATGACTTTGTCACGCTACCCGACCTCATCGAGCGAGCTGATGAATACGAGGAGCTGCTACGGGAGCGCAAGCTGTTCCGCCCTCCCCCTCCGGTCGCTCAAGCATTGGTGCCTGAGACGGCCTACACGCCCAGGCGTCGAACGGACCGTTTCGTCGATGTTGCGGTGATGGAATATTCGGAGCCTGATCGTAAACCGCAACCTTCCTCGCCAAGGACTGGCCGCACTGGTGATTACCCTGCAAGGAGTGGGGGTAACCAGGCAAGGCATATGACGCCCCCCGTCCCTAACAATATGCGCCGGAGCCTACCGTCTACGAGCCCACCACGATCATCGAGTAATTGCAACCCTCCAGTCTGCTGGAACTGTGATGCACGCGGACATGTCTTCCGAGATTGCACTCAGCCGAAGGTGTTGCGGTGCTACTACTGCAAGCAAGTCGGAGTGGCCACTACAAGCTGCGGTTGTCGCGCGGGAAACGCCCGACGGACTCAGGCCGCCGGAGGTCGCCTGAGCCCACGTCCCGTGGCCGCACTACCTCCGAAGAATGGAGCTCATGGCTCCAGTACATAACGGCCTTCACTGAATCGGGCTCAGGCATCGTGAGGTCACTTGAGCCTGCAGCGCAGCCATCTATAACCTCTACTGAGCTCAATTACGTGAGCGCCTCGTACGTGTCGGCTGGAAAATCATCTGAGTCAACCGACATCCGACCTTTTATCGACACCTTGCTCCTGGGAAAGAGATTCCAAGCTCTGTTGGATACCGGGGCAGTTGTAAACCTCGTCGGGGATGAGGTTGTTCGTCACTTCGACGAGTGTGGGGTAAAACCTGAGATATCTTCGGCGGACCTGAGGATGGCTGATGGTACACGTTGTCGGATTGAGACGAAGTACCACATCCCGGCCCAGATCTTAGGTGAAAACCTCATACTCGGATCCTATTTTGTGCCTGGGCTCACCACGGACGTCGTATTGGGTATGAGGTGTATTCGAAACCTTAACCTCATACGAATAAACGTCAACCACGATGGCACTTTCGACACGACCACGACTCTTCCTTGTGCGACGGGCACACTGGAACCGCTGACGTCAACGGAAGAACGACATCTCCAGAATTTTCTTGAGGAGAAAGAACTTCCTCTCTTCGATGCTGTTGTGGGACCCACGGCGTTGACTGAGCATGTCATCCGGCTCAAACCAAACGCTGTCCCGATCAAACAGCGCCACTACCCTCGTAACCCTGCAATGCAAGCGGTCATCAACGATGAAGTAGCTGCCATGCTGAAGGATGATGTAATCGAACCATCCGAGAGTCATGGAGCTCTCCGATCGTGTTGATCGGAAGTCGACTGGGAAATACCGCTTTTGCATCGACATGCGCAGGGTGAACGACTCCTCGATCAAGGACGCCTATCCTCTGCCTAGGATTAACGCCATCCTTGAGAAGCTCCGGCAGGCCAAGTTTATTAGTACCTTGGACCTGAAGCAAGGCTACTGGCAAGTGCCATTGGCCGTCGACAGTCGCCCCGTGACCGCCTTCACTGTGCCAGGCCTAGGCCTTTTTCAGTTCAAGGTCATGCCGTTTGGCCTACACTCTGCCGGTGCCACCTTCCAGCGCCTTCTGGATAGAGTCATCGGGCCTGAGCTGGAGCCGAAGGTCTTCGCGTACCTTGATGACCTTGTGGTGGTGTCGACGTCTTTCGAGGAGCATCTAGAACTTCTGGGGGTTGTTTTTCGCCGCCTACGCGAGGCGGGCCTTCGTTTAAACCCCGAGAAGTGTCACTTCGCCCGTAGGGAGCTGAAGTATCTGGGACACATCGTGAGCCAAGATGGAATCGCCACAGATCCTGAGAAGGTCCGCGCCATTCAGGATTTCCCCGCACCCACGAACGTCAAGGGACTTCGCAGTTTCCTAGGCCTTGCGTCGTGGTATCGGCGATTCGTCGAGAAGTTCGCTTCAGTAACCATTCCACTTCGCGGTTTGCTGAAGAAGAACGCCAAGTGGCTCTGGGGACCCGAACAAACTAAGGCATTCGAAGCTCTGAAGCACGCCTTGGTGACGGCCCCGATTCTCGCCTGTCCCGACTTCAGCCAACCCTTCGTGCTCCAGGTCGACGCCTCGAATTATGGCCTGGGAGCAGCGCTAACTCAGAGTGTAAACGACCGAGAAGTGGTCGTTGCATATGCCAGTAGGCTACTCTCTGAGGCCGAACAGAACTACACAACTACCGAGAAGGAGTGTCTAGCTCTCGTGTGGGCTGTTCGGAAATTCAAGGCTTATCTCGAAGGCTACCACTTCATTGCGATAACCGACCATGTCGCCCTAAAATGGCTGCTTAAGCTCAGTGAGCCTAGTGGGCGCCTGGCTCGGTGGGTTATGGAGTTGCAGCAATTCGACTTCGAGATAAGGTACCGCAAGGGGACAGCGAACAGAGTGGCAGATGCCCTGTCTCGTCAGCCGGTCCCTGAAGTGCCCAGCTCGTCTGGTGAACCCGATCAACCTACGTTTGAGGTCGGCGTTTTAACCAGACGCGGTGCTAGGGAACAGTTGCGGTTACGACGCCTAACCGATGCTGAAGGTGACGAACCTTCACTCGGTGATGATCCGGCGGGTGACGTTATCGACGACGAAGCTCCTGGTCCGACGCAGCCGGAGACTGACGACCCATCATCCGACGTGGACAACGATGGTTACCCGCCGGGCAGCCACGGTGCTTGGTATGACCGCCTTCGCAATCTGGTCAGCAAACACCCTGGGCGATACTCGAGATACCAGCTTCGCGACGGTAAGCTGTACCGTGCTGTCTCGAGGAAGGATCGACCTACGACATGGAGGGTGTGTGTGCCAAACGACCAAGTATCCGTGGTGCTGCACGAAAACCACGACACGGCTACGGCAGGACATCTTGGGGTGAAGAAGACGTTAGCCCGAGTTGGTGGGGAGTACTTTTGGCCTAACTGGCGTCGTGAGGTAAAGGCCTATGTACGGTCTTGCGCCCAATGCCAGGCCTATAAAGTACCCCAAACGAAACCAGCTGGGAAGATGTACTTCCGACAACCCCAAGGACCGTGGTACGCAGTGTCTGCTGACCTGGTAGGCCCATTGCCTAGATCACAACGGGGTCAGCGATTTCTGCTCGTGGTGCAGGACACCTTCAGCAAATGGACGGAACTCGCCTCCATTGCGTCCGCAACCGCAAAGAATGTGGTGACGAAGCTGAAGGCTATCCTTCTTCGACATGGAGCTCCGGATGTGCTGATTACGGACAATGGCACGCAGTTCGTCGGTAGACTGGTTCGAGAGTTAGCTGCTGAGTGGGGCATCACGCTACAGACGACGGCCCCCTACAGCCCGCAGTCGAACCCAGTCGAGAGGCAGAACCGGGTGGTGAAGACTATGATTGCGCAGTTCGTAAAAGGCAACCATAGGTCTTGGGACAACCACCTGGTGGAGTTTCAGTACGCCCTAAACACAGCTGTCCACGACTCTACTGGATTCACTCCTGCGATGCTGTGTTTTGGTCGCGAACTGAAGCCTCCCTGTGCCGTCCGTGGCCCTTCGTTTGAGGTGTCTGAAACTCCCCAAGGTCCCTCGTTGAGCGAGACCCATCGCAAACGACTGGATGAGTTTCAGCGTCTGTTCGCGCAGACACACAAGAACCTCAAGGCTGCCTATGAGAGGCAATCGACATATTATAACCTCCGTCGTAGGGAGGTGACTCACGAAGTTGGCACGCAGGTGATGAGAAGACTCCACATCCTGTCTTCCGCTGCTGACGCCATCGTAGGGAAATTAGCACCAAAATATCATGGCCCCTGCATTGTGGTCGGTCGTCGAGGTGCTAATCTCTACGAGGTACGAGACGAGGATTCTGCTGCGGTGCACGTCGTGCACGTGAAAGACTTAAAACCTTTCTGTGCACGGGACTAATATGCAAGGATCCCGCAACCGCAGCAACGTCTTGCGATCCGTTTGTTCGTCAATCCTTTCGGCCACGTCAAGCTGCCGACAAGCAGCCATAGATAACCCTCGTCTGGGGGGTGACGTATCATCGTGAGTAGCTCTTCGCCCCGCTTCCAAGACTCCGAGCCTGCCGTACTACCCTACCTTCGTAAACCCCACGCCTACTCTTCACCTTTGGTTACTATTCGCCCCGATTCGTTTTCGCCTAGACCTCTGAGGCAACTCGGCCTCAGACTGTCTACATCATTTGTAACTTCGTCCATTTTTCGTCATCAACACCCTGGAGCAGTCAGACCAACGGGGTCCGGCATCGGCTTCTGTCAACTCTTCCTGCCCACGATCCTACTGATGCGTCATCTGCAGGAAAGTCCAACAGCTTTTTTTCTTTTTCTCGTTTTTCTTTTTTTTTTCGTTCCGAAGTGTGGAGGGGGTGTAACGGGTCAAATGTGTAGGGGGTAAAAATATAACGATCTAGACCACGAACATTAAACAGCTAAACATAAGCTGTTGAGTAAGCCTAGTCGCGACACTAAACTGACGTCGTACCTAACCTCCAATTCCAAGACCGCAGACGACGCTGGTGTCAGTTTGGTTGTTTGGCTGTTCGACTGCGTCTGAGGCCGGGCTACGGGAGAGAAGATGAGCAGCGGGGTCACTTTTGAGCGGTACGCGGCTGTAAGCCTGTTAAAGCTGCCATGCGCCTGCCTTCGCTGCCAGTTTTTTTCGGTTTCTGTAACTCGTTGACCAATCAGGAATCGTTTTAACTTTCGTCTCGATTCTGAGACGAAGGTGAAGTAAGAAGAAGTTTTGTGAGGAATTGTCATTCGTAATCCCGGCTTTTCGTAAGTTCGTTTCGCTTTTGGTTCGTTCTCGAAAATTCGTGCAAGTAAAGTTCGTATCGCAAGCTCTGAAAGCTTAAGTTCGTATGTATTGTTTCGTAGTGAATGTTTTGATATAATTTCGTCATCGGGTAAGTTTTGTAACTAACTTACAGATTATTGTATATTACTTGACCAGTTTTCGTGTACGAAACTTGGTTGAACTTGAAGGCTAGGCCTGATTCGCAGACCTAGTCATACGCCTTAACCAACAATTTGAGTAAAGTACTGCAGTTGGTGAAATATATTTTCAATTACGTTTCATAATCCGTCTTGGGACTTTCTTTTTTTTAATTCTTAAAAACCCTTTTTTTTTTAAAGTTCCCCAAACGTACCAAAGTCTGTTCCAGCAGACAGGTTTCTGCTGGACAAGTTCTGTCGAAGTTGGTCTAAGTTGAACACGTGAGGAAGTTAAAGTTTTAGTTTTTAGTTTTTGGCTCAAGGAGCAGTTTTACTTTTTAGTTTCAGTTTCTCTCTCGTTTCGTGTTTCACTTGTGCAATTTAAGCCAACTTGTTTTCTTGTTTAGTAAATTCAGACTCTGTGGGAGTTAGGCTAGGTTAGGCCTATCTTGTACTAACCTTGTTTGTTTCAGGGTGACGACGTAACTCCGTAGGTAAGCGGAGTGCCTACTTAGCTTACTTGTTGATTTGTTAAGTTAGCTAGTAGTGTGTCATTTAGATATTTGCCCACAGAGTCAAGTCAAAATTATTTATTTCCCCACAAGCCCTAGGCTAGAGTGGTGATTTCGAGTAGGGTGTTTAGTAACCCGCAACGTTCGTCTCGAACTCTGACAACCAGGGCTATCAAAGTTAGGCTATCCGAATCACTATCGACTCCTGGGAAACTCCCCGCGACCAGACTAGGGCGAATCCTGGGATCTCGTTTTCTTACCGGTGGCGTAATTTACCTCCTGTCGTCCGCCAGGAAAATTACGTCACAAATGTACAAGTTTGTACAAGTGTGTACAAGTGTGTACAAGGTTGTACAAGTGTGTACAAGGTTGTACAAGTGTGTACAAGGTTGTACAAGTGTGTACAAGGTTGTACAAGTGTGTACAAGGTTGAACAAGTGTGTACAAAGGTGAACAAGTGTGTACAAAGGTGTACAAGTGTGTACAAGGTTGTACAAGTGTGTACAAGGTTGTACAAGTGTGTACAAGGTTGTACAAGTGTGTACAAGGTTGTACAAGGTTGTACAATTGTGTACAAGTGTGTACAAGGTTGTACAAGGTTGTACAATTGTGTACAAGTGTGTACAAGGTTGTACAAGGTTGTACAATTGTGTACAAGGTTGTACAAGTGTGTACAAGGTTGTACAAGTGTGTACAAGGGTGTACAAGTTTGTACAAGTGTGTACAAGTTTGTACAAGTGTGCACAAGTTTGTACAAGGTTGTACAAATGTATACAAGGGTGTACAAAAGTGTACAAGGGTGCACAAGTGTGTACAAGGGTGTACAATCGTGTACAAGCTTGTACAAGTGTGTACAAGGGTGTACAGGTTTGTACAAGGTTGTACAAGTGTGTACAAGGTTGTACGAGTGTGTACAAGGGTGTACAAGTTTGTACAAGTGTGTACAAGTTTGTACAATTGTGTACAAGTTTGTACAATTGTGTACAAGTTTGTACAAGGTTGTACAAATGTATACAAGGGTGTACAAAAGTGTACAAGGGTGCACAAGTTTGAACAAGGGTGTACAAGTGTGTACAGGTTTGTACAAGGTTGTACAAGTGTTTACAAGGGTGTACAAGTATGCACAAGAATGTACAAGTTTGTACAAGTGTGTACAAGTTTGTAAAATGTTGTACAAGTGTGTAAAAGGGTGTACAAGTGTGTACAAGGGTGCACAAGTGTGTACAAGGGTGTACAATCTTGTACAAGCTTGTACAAGTGTGTACAAGGGTGTACAGGTTTGTACAAGGTTGTACAAGTGTGTACAAGGGTGTAAAAATGTGTACAAGGATGTAAAAGTTTGTACAAGTGTGTACAAGTTTGTACAAGGTTGTACAAGTAAGTACAAGTTTGTACAAGAATGTACAAGTGTGTACAAGGTTTTACAATTGTGTAAAAGGTTGTGTACAAGTGTGTACAAGGTTGTACAAGTGTGTACAAGGTTGTACAAGTGTGTACAAAGTTGTACAAGTGTGTACAAGGTTGTACAAGTGTGTACAAGGGTGCACAAGTGTGTACAAGGGTGTACAATCGTGTACATGCTTGTACAAGTTTTTACAAGGTTATACAAGTGTGTACAAGGTTGTACAAGTGTGTACAAGGTTGTACAAGTGTGTACAAGGTTGTACAAGTGTGTACAAGGTTGTACAAGTGTGTACAAGGTTGTATAAGTGTGTACAAAGGTGTACAAGTGTGTACAAGGTTGTACAAGTGTGTACAAGGTTGTACAAGTGTGTACAAGTTTGTACAATTGTGTACAAGTTTGTACAAGGTTGTACAAATGTATACAAGGGTGTACAAAAGAAAACAAGGGTGCACAAGTTTGTACAAGGGTGTACAAGTGTGTACAAGCTTGTACAAGTGTGTACAAGCTTGTACAAGTGTGTACAAGCTTGTACAAGTGTGTACAAGCTTGTACAAGTGTGTACAAGGGTGTACAGGTTTGTACAAGTTTGTACAAGTGTTTACAAGGGTGTACAAGTATGTACAAGAATGTACAAGTTTGTACAAGGTTGTATAAGTGTGTACAAAGGTGTACAAGTGTGTACAAGGTTGTACAAGTGTGTACAAGGTTGTACAAGTGTGTACATGGTTGTACAAGGTTGTACAATTGTGTAAAAGGTTGTACAAGTGTGTACAAGGTTGTACAATGTGTACAAGGGTGTACAAGTTTGTACAAGTGTGTACAAGTATGTACAAGAATGTACAAGTTTGTACAAGGTTGTATAAGTGTGTACAAAGGTGTACAAGTGTGTACAAGGTTGTACAAGTGTGTACAAGGTTGTACAAGTGTGTACATGGTTGTACAAGGTTGTACAATTGTGTAAAAGGTTGTACAAGTGTGTACAAGGTTGTACAATGTGTACAAGGGTGTACAAGTTTGTACAAGTGTGTACAAGTATGTACAAGAATGTACAAGTTTGTACAAGGTTGTATAAGTGTGTACAAAGGTGTACAAGTGTGTACAAGGGTGCACAAGTGTGTACAAGGGTGTACAATCGTGTACAAGCTTGTACAAGGGTGTACAGGTTTGTACAAGGTTGTACAAGTGTGTACAAGGTTGTACGAGTGTGTACAAGGGTGTACAAGTTTGTACAAGTGTGTACAAGTTTGTACAATTGTGTACAAGTTTGTACAATTGTGTACAAGTTTGTACAAGGTTGTACAAATGTATACAAGGGTGTACAAAAGTGTACAAGGGTGCACAAGTTTGAACAAGGGTGTACAATTGTGTACAAGCTTGTACAAGTGTGTACAAGCTTGTACAAGTGTGTACAAGGGTGTACAGGTTTGTACAAGGTTGTACAAGTGTTTACAAGGGTGTACAAGTATGCACAAGAATGTACAAGTTTGTACAAGTGTGTACAAGTTTGTAAAATGTTGTACAAGTGTGTAAAAGGGTGTACAAGTGTGTACAAGGGTGCACAAGTGTGTACAAGGGTGTACAATCTTGTACAAGCTTGTACAAGTGTGTACAAGGGTGTACAGGTTTGTACAAGGTTGTACAAGTGTGTACAAGGGTGTAAAAATGTGTACAAGGATGTAAAAGTTTGTACAAGTGTGTACAAGTTTGTACAAGGTTGTACAAGTAAGTACAAGTTTGTACAAGAATGTACAAGTGTGTACAAGGTTTTACAATTGTGTAAAAGGTTGTACAAGTGTGTACAAGGTTGTACAAGTGTGTACAAGGTTGTACAAGTGTGTACAAGGTTGTACAAGTGTGTACAAGGTTGTACAGGTGTGTACAAGGGTGCACAAGTGTGTACAAGGGTGTACAATCGTGTACATGCTTGTACAAGTTTTTACAAGGTTATACAAGTGTGTACAAGGTTGTACAAGTGTGTACAAGGTTGTACAAGTGTGTACAAGGTTGTACAAGTGTGTACAAGGTTGTACAAGTGTGTACAAGGTTGTATAAGTGTGTACAAAGGTGTACAAGTGTGTACAAGGTTGTACAAGTGTGTACAAGGTTGTACAAGTGTGTACAAGTTTGTACAATTGTGTACAAGTTTGTACAAGGTTGTACAAATGTATACAAGGGTGTACAAAAGTAAACAAGGGTGCACAAGTTTGTACAAGGGTGTACAAGTGTGTACAAGCTTGTACAAGTGTGTACAAGCTTGTACAAGTGTGTACAAGGGTGTACAGGTTTGTACAAGTTTGTACAAGTGTTTACAAGGGTGTACAAGTATGTACAAGAATGTACAAGTTTGTACAAGGTTGTATAAGTGTGTACAAAGGTGTACAAGTGTGTACAAGGTTGTACAATGTGTACAAGGGTGTACAAGTTTGTACAAGTGTGTACAAGTATGTACAAGAATGTACAAGTTTGTACAAGGTTGTATAAGTGTGTACAAAGGTGTACAAGTGTGTACAAGCTTGTACAAGTGTGTACAAGGGTGTACAGGTTTGTACAAGGTTGTACAAGTGTTTACAAGGGTATACAAATGAATGTACAAGTTTGTACAAGTGTGTACAAGTTTGTAAAAGGTTGTACAAGTGTGTACAAGGTTGTACAAGTGTGTACAAGGTTGTACCATAGTGTACAAGGTTGTACAAGTGTGTACAAGGGTGTACAGGTTTGTACAAGGTTGTACAAGTGTTTACAAGAGAGTACAAGTATGTACAAGAATGTACAAGTTTGTACAAGTGTGTACAAGTGTGTACAAGGTTGTACAAGTGTGTACAAGGTTGTACAAGTGTGTACAAGGTTGTACAAGTGTGTACAAGGTTGAACAAGTGTGTACAAAGGTGTACAAGTGTGTACAAGGTTGTACAAGTGTGTACAAGGTTGTACAAGTGTGTACAAGGTTGTACAAGTGTGTACAAGGTTGTACAAGTGTGTACAAGGTTGTACAAGGTTGTACAATTGTGTACAAGTGTGTACAAGGTTGTACAAGGTTGTACAATTGTGTACAAGTGTGTACAAGGTTGTACAAGGTTGTACAATTGTGTACAAGGTTGTACAAGTGTGTACAAGGTTGTACAAGTGTGTACAAGGGTGTACAAGTTTGTACAAGTGTGTACAAGTTTGTACAAGTGTGCACAAGTTTGTACAAGGTTGTACAAATGTATACAAGGGTGTACAAAAGTGTACAAGGGTGCACAAGTGTGTACAAGGGTGCACAAGTGTGTACAAGGGTGTACAATCGTGTACAAGCTTGTACAAGTGTGTACAAGGGTGTACAGGTTTGTACAAGGTTGTACAAGTGTGTACAAGGTTGTACGAGTGTGTACAAGGGTGTACAAGTTTGTACAAGTGTGTACAAGTTTGTACAATTTTGTACAAGTTTGTACAATTGTGTACAAGTTTGTACAAGGTTGTACAAATGTATACAAGGGTGTACAAAAGTGTACAAGGGTGCACAAGTTTGAACAAGGGTGTACAAGTGTGTACAAGCTTGTACAAGTGTGTACAAGCTTGTACAAGTGTGTACAAGGGTGTACAGGTTTGTACAAGGTTGTACAAGTGTTTACAAGGGTGTACAAGTATGCACAAGAATGTACAAGTTTGTACAAGTGTGTACAAGTTTGTAAAATGTTGTACAAGTGTGTAAAAGGGTGTACAAGTGTGTACAAGGGTGCACAAGTGTGTACAAGGGTGTACAATCTTGTACAAGCTTGTACAAGTGTGTACAAGGGTGTACAGGTTTGTACAAGGTTGTACAAGTGTGTACAAGGGTGTAAAAATGTGTACAAGGATGTAAAAGTTTGTACAAGTGTGTACAAGTTTGTACAAGGTTGTACAAGTAAGTACAAGTTTGTACAAGAATGTACAAGTGTGTACAAGGTTTTACAATTGTGTAAAAGGTTGTACAAGTGTGTACAAGGTTGTACAAGTGTGTACAAGGTTGTACAAGTGTGTACAAGGTTGTACAAGTGTGTACAAGGTTGTACAAGTGTGTACAAGGGTGCACAAGTGTGTACAAGGGTGTACAATCGTGTACATGCTTGTACAAGTTTTTACAAGGTTATACAAGTGTGTACAAGGTTGTACAAGTGTGTACAAGGTTGTACAAGTGTGTACAAGGTTGTACAAGTGTGTACAAGGTTGTACAAGTGTGTACAAGGTTGTATAAGTGTGTACAAAGGTGTACAAGTGTGTACAAGGTTGTACAAGTGTGTACAAGGTTGTACAAGTGTGTACAAGTTTGTACAATTGTGTACAAGTTTGTACAAGGTTGTACAAATGTATACAAGGGTGTACAAAAGTAAACAAGGGTGCACAAGTTTGTACAAGGGTGTACAAGTGTGTACAAGCTTGTACAAGTGTGTACAAGCTTGTACAAGTGTGTACAAGCTTGTACAAGTGTGTACAAGGGTGTACAGGTTTGTACAAGTTTGTACAAGTGTTTACAAGGGTGTACAAGTATGTACAAGAATGTACAAGTTTGTACAAGGTTGTATAAGTGTGTACAAAGGTGTACAAGTGTGTACAAGGTTGTACAAGTGTGTACAAGGTTGTACAAGTGTGTACATGGTTGTACAAGGTTGTACAATTGTGTAAAAGGTTGTACAAGTGTGTACAAGGTTGTACAATGTGTACAAGGGTGTACAAGTTTGTACAAGTGTGTACAAGTATGTACAAGAATGTACAAGTTTGTACAAGGTTGTATAAGTGTGTACAAAGGTGTACAAGTGTGTACAAGCTTGTACAAGTGTGTACAAGGGTGTACAGGTTTGTACAAGGTTGTACAAGTGTTTACAAGGGTATACAAATGAATGTACAAGTTTGTACAAGTGTGTACAAGTTTGTAAAAGGTTGTACAAGTGTGTACAAGGTTGTACAAGTGTGTACAAGGTTGTACCATAGTGTACAAGGTTGTACAAGTGTGTACAAAGGTGTACAAGTGTGTACAAGGTTGTACAAGTGTGTACATGGTTGTACAAGGTTGTACAATTGTGTACAAGGTTTTACAAGTGTGTACAAGGTTGTACAAGTGTGTACAAGGGTGTAAAAGTTTGTACAAGTGTGTACAAGTTTGTACAAGTGTGTACAAGTTTGTACAAGGTTGTACAAATGTACACAAGGGTGTACAAATGTGTACAAGGGTGCACAAGTTTGTACAAGGTTGTACAAGTGTGTACAAGTTTGTACAAGGTTGTACAAGTGTGTACAAGTTTGTACAAGGTTGTACAAACGTGTACAATTGTGTACAAGGTTGTACAAGTGTGTACAAGGTTGTACAAGTGTGTACAAGGTTGTACAAGTGTGTACAAGGTTGTACAAGTGTGTACAAGGTTGTACAAGTGTGTACAAGGTTGTACAAGTGTGTACAAGGTTGTACAAGTGTGTACAAGGTTGTACAAGTGTGTACAAGGTTGTACAAGTGTGTACAAGGGTGCACAAGTGTGTACAAGGGTGTACAATCGTGTACAAGCTTGTACAATCGTGTACAAGCTTGTACAAGTGTGTACAAGGGTTTACAGGTTTGTACAAGGTTGTACAAGTGTGTACAAGGGTGTACAAATGTGTACAAGGATGTATAAGTTTGTACAAGTGTGTACAAGTTTGTACAAGATTGTACAAGTGTGTACAATGTTTTACAATTGTGTACAAGGTTGTACAAGTGTGTACAAGGTTGTAAAAGTGTGTACAAGGTTGTACAAGTGTGTACAAGGTTGTACAAGTGTGTACAAGTTTGTACAAGTGTGTACAAGGTTGTACAAGTGTGTACAAAGGTGTACAAGTGTGTACAAGGTTGTACAAGTGTGTACAAGGTTGTACAAGTGTGTACAAGGTTGTACAAGTGTGTACAAGGTTGTACAAGTGTGTACAAGGTTGTACAAGGTTGTATAATTGTGTACAAGGTTGTACAAGTGTGTACAAGGTTGTACAAGTGTGTACAAGGTTGTACAAGTGTGTATAAGGTTGTACAAGGTTGTACAAGTGTGTATAAGGTTGTACAAGTTTGTACAAGTGTGTACAAGTTTGTACAAGGTGTGTACAAGTTTGTACAAGGTTGTACAAATGTATACAAGGGTGTACAAAAGTGTACAAGGGTGCACAAGTGTGTACAAGGGTGCACAAGTGTGTACAAGGGTGTACAATCGTGTACAAGCTTGTACAAGTGTGTACAAGGGTGTACAGGTTTGTACAAGGTTGTACAAGTGTGTACAAGGTTGTACGAGTGTGTACAAGGGTGTACAAGTTTGTACAAGTGTGTACAAGTTTGTACAATTGTGTACAAGTTTGTACAATTGTGTACAAGTTTGTACAAGGTTGTACAATGTACAAGGTGTACAAGGGTGTACAAGGGTTGAACAAGTTTGTACAAGGGTGTACAAGTGTGTACAAGCTGTACAAGTGTGTACAAGCTTGTACAAGTGTGTACAAGGGTGTACAAGTTTGTACAAGGTTGTACAAGTGTTTACAAGGGTGTACAAGTATGTACAAGATGTACAAAGTGTGTACAAGTTGTACAGTACAAGTTTGTACAAGGGTGTACAAGTGTGTACAAGGTTGTACAAGTGTGTACAAGGGTGTACAAGTTTGTACAAGGTGTACAGTGTAAGGTGTACAAGCTTGTACAAGTCTGTACAAGTTGTACAAGTGTGTACAAGGTATTGTACAAGGTTTACAAGTGTGTACAAGATGTACTAATGTTACAGTATGTAAAAGTTTGTACAAGTGTGTACAAGTTTGTACAAGGTTGTACAAGTAAGTACAAGTTTGTACAAGAATGTACAAGTGTGTACAAGGTTTTACAATTGTGTAAAAGGTTGTACAAGTGTGTACAAGGTTGTACAAGTGTGTACAAGGTTGTACAAGTGTGTACAAGGTTGTACAAGTGTGTACAAGGTTGTACAAGTGTGTACAAGTTTGTACAATTGTGTACAAGTTTGTACAAGGTTGTACAAATGTATACAAGGGTGTACAAAAGTAAACAAGGGTGCACAAGTTTGTACAAGGGTGTACAAGTGTGTACAAGCTTGTACAAGTGTGTACAAGCTTGTACAAGTGTGTACAAGGGTGTACAGGTTTGTACAAGTTTGTACAAGTGTTTACAAGGGTGTACAAGTATGTACAAGAATGTACAAGTTTGTACAAGGTTGTATAAGTGTGTACAAAGGTGTACAAGTGTGTACAAGGTTGTACAAGTGTGTACAAGGTTGTACAAGTGTGTACATGGTTGTACAAGGTTGTACAATTGAGTAAAAGGTTGTACAAGTGTGTACAAGGTTGTACAATGTGTACAAGGGTGTACAAGTTTGTACAAGTGTGTACAAGTTTGTACAAGTGTGTACAAGTTTGTACAAGGTTGTACAAATGTATACAAGGGTGTACAAAAGTGTACAAGGTTGCACAAGTTTGTACAAGGGTGTACAAGTGTGTACAAGCTTGTACAAGTGTGTACAAGCTTGTACAAGTGTGTACAAGGGTGTACAGGTTTGTACAAGGTTGTACAAGTGTTTACAAGGGTGTACAAATGAATGTACAAGTTTGTACAAGTGTGTACAAGTTTGTAAAAGGTTGTACAAGTGTGTACAAGGTTGTACAAGTGTGTACAAGGTTGTACCATAGTGTACAAGGTTGTACAAGTGTGTACAAAGGTGTACAAGTGTGTACAAGGTTGTACAAGTGTGTACATGGTTGTACAAGGTTGTACAATTGTGTACAAGGTTTTACAAGTGTGTACAAGGTTGTACAAGTGTGTACAAGGGTGTAAAAGTTTGTACAAGTGTGTACAAGTGTTGTACAAGTTTGTACAAGGTTGTACAAATGTACACAAGGGTGTACAAAAGTGTACAAGGGTGCACAAGTTTGTACAAGGTTGTACAAGTGTGTACAAGTTTGTACAAGGTTGTACAAGTGTGTACAAGTTTGTAAAAGGTTGTACAAACGTGTACAATTGTGTACAAGGTTGTACAAGTGTGTACAAGGTTGTACAAGTGTGTACAAGGTTGTACAAGTGTGTACAAGGTTGTACAAGTGTGTACAAGGTTGTACAAGTGTGTACAAGGTTGTACAAGTGTGTACAAGGTTGTACAAGTGTGTACAAGGTTGTACAAGTGTGTACAAGGTTGTACAAGTGTGTACAAGGTTGTACAAGTGTGTACAAGGGTGCACAAGTGTGTACAAGGGTGTACAATCGTGTACAAGCTTGTACAATCGTGTACAAGCTTGTACAAGTGTGTACAAGGGTTTACAGGTTTGTACAAGGTTGTACAAGTGTGTACAAGGGTGTACAAATGTGTACAAGGATGTAAAAGTTTGTACAAGTGTGTACAAGTTTGTACAAGGTTGTACAAGTGTGTACAATGTTTTACAATTGTGTACAAGGTTGTACAAGTGTGTACAAGGTTGTACAAGTGTGTACAAGGTTGTACAAGTGTGTACAAGGTTGTACAAGTGTGTACAAGGTTGTACAAGTGTGTACAAGTTTGTACAAGTGTGTACAAGGTTGTACAAGTGTGTACAAAGGTGTACAAGTGTGTACAAGGTTGTACAAGTGTGTACAAGGTTGTACAAGTGTGTACAAGGTTGTACAAGTGTGTACAAGGTTGTACAAGTGTGTACAAGGTTGTACAAGTGTGTACAAGGTTGTACAAGTGTGTACAAGGTTGTACAAGGTTGTACAAGTGTGTACAAGGTTGTACAAGTGTGTACAAGGTTGTACAAGTGTGTACAAGGGTGTACAAGTTTGTACAAGTGTGTACAAGTTTGTACAAGTGTGTACAAGTTTGTACAAGGTTGTACAAATGTATACAAGGGTGTACAAAAGTGTACAAGGGTGCACAAGTTTGTACAAGGGTGTACAAGTGTGTACAAGCTTGTAGAAGTGAGTACAAGCTTGTACAAGTGTGTACAAGGGTGTACAGGTTTGTACAAGGTTGTACAAGTTGTACAAGGGAGTACAAGTATGTACAAGAATGTACAAGTTTGTACAAGTGTGTACAAGTGTGTACAAGGTTGTACAAGTGTGTACAAGGTTGTACAAGTGTGTACAAGGTTGTACAAGTGTGTACAAGGTTGAACAAGTGTGTACAAAGGTGTACAAGTGTGTACAAGGTTGTACAAGTGTGTACAAGGTTGTACAAGTGTGTACAAGGTTGTACAAGTGTGTACAAGGTTGTACAATTGTGTACAAGTGTGTACAAGGTTGTAGAAGGTTGTACAATTGTGTACAAGGTTGTACAAGTGTGTACAAGGTTGTACAAGTGTGTACAAGGGTGTACAAGTTTGTACAAGTGTGTACAAGTTTGTACAAGTGTGCACAAGTTTGTACAAGGTTGTACAAATGTATACAAGGGTGTACAAAAGTGTACAAGGGTGCACAAGTTTGTACAAGGGTGTACAAGTGTGTACAAGCTTGTACAAGTGTGTACAAGGGTGTACAGGTTTGTACAAGGTTGTACAAGTGTTTACAAGGGTGTACAAGTATGTACAAGAATGTACAAGTTTGTACAAGTGTGTACAAGTTTGTAAAAGGTTTACAAGTGTGTTCAAGGGTGTACAAGTGTGTACAAGGGTGCACAAGTGTGTACAAGGGTGTACAATCGTGTACAAGCTTGTACAAGTGTGTACAAGGGTGTACAGGTTTGTACAAGGTTGTACAAGTGTGTACAAGGTTGTACGAGTGTGTACAAGGGTGTACAAGTTTGTACAAGTGTGTACAAGTTTGTACAATTGTGTACAAGTTTGTACAAGGTTGTACAAATGTATACAAGGGTGTACAAAAGTGTACAAGGGTGCACAAGTTTGAACAAGGGTGTACAAGTGTGTACAAGTTTGTACAAGTGTGTACAAGTTTGTACAAGGTTGTACAAATGTACACAAGGGTGTACAAAAGTGTACAAGGGTGCACAAGTTTGTACAAGGTTGTACAAGTGTGTACAAGTTTGTACAAGGTTGTACAAGTGTGTACAAGTTTGTACAAGGTTGTACAAACGTGTACAATTGTGTACAAGGTTGTACAAGTGTGTACAAGGTTGTACAAGTGTGTACAAGGTTGTACAAGTGTGTACAAGGTTGTACAAGTGTGTACAAGGGTGCACAAGTGTGTACAAGGGTGTACAATCGTGTACAAGCTTGTACAATCGTGTACAAGCTTGTACAAGTGTGTACAAGGGTTTAAAGGTTTGTACAAGGTTGTACAAGTGTGTACAAGGGTGTACAAATGTGTACAAGGATGTAAAAGTTTGTACAAGTGTGTACAAGTTTGTACAAGGTTGTACAAGTGTGTACAATGTTTTACAATTGTGTACAAGGTTGTACAAGTGTGTACAAGGTTGTACAAGTGTGTACAAGGTTGTACAAGTGTGTACAAGGTTGTACAAGTGTGTACAAGTTTGTACAAGTGTGTACAAGGTTGTACAAGTGTGTACAAAGGTGTACAAGTGTGTACAAGGTTGTACAAGTGTGTACAAGGTTTTACAAGTGTGTACAAGGTTGTACAAGTGTGTACAAGGTTGTACAAGTGTGTACAAGGTTGTACAAGGTTGTACAATTGTGTACAAGGTTGTACAAGTGTGTACAAGGTTGTACAATTGTGTACAAGTGTGTACAAGGGTGTACAAGTTTGTACAAGTGTGTACAAGTTTGTACAAGTGTGTACAAGTTTGTACAAGGTTGTACAAATGTATACAAGGGTGTACAAAAGTGTACAAGGGTGCACAAGTGTGTACAAGGGTGCACAAGTGTGTACAAGGGTGTACAATCGTGTACAAGCTTGTACAAGTGTGTACAAGGGTGTACAGGTTTGTACAAGGTTGTACAAGTGTGTACAAGGTTGTACGAGTGTGTACAAGGGTGTACAAGTTTGTACAAGTGTGTACAAGTTTGTACAATTGTGTACAAGTTTGTACAATTGTGTACAAGTTTGTACAAGGTTGTACAAATGTATACAAGGGTGTACAAAAGTGTACAAGGGTGCACAAGTTTGAACAAGGGTGTACAAGTGTGTACAAGCTTGTACAAGTGTGTACAAGCTTGTACAAGTGTGTACAAGGGTGTACAAGTTTGTACAAGGTTGTACAAGTGTTTACAAGGGTGTACAAGTATGCACAAGAATGTACAAGTTTGTACAAGTGTGTACAAGTTTGTAAAAGGTTGTACAAGTGTGTAAAAGGGTGTACAAGTGTGTACAAGGGTGCACAAGTGTGTACAAGGGTGTACAATCTTGTACAAGCTTGTACAAGTGTGTACAAGGGTGTACAGGTTTGTACAAGGTTGTACAAGTGTGTACAAGGGTGTACAAATGTGTACAAGGATGTAAAAGTTTGTACAAGTGTGTACAAGTTTGTACAAGGTTGTACAAGTAAGTACAAGTATGTACAAGAATGTACAAGTGTGTACAAGGTTTTACAATTGTGTAAAAGGTTGTACAAGTGTGTACAAGGTTGTACAAGTGTGTACAAGATTGTACAAGTGTGTACAAGGTTGTACAAGTGTGTACAAGGTTGTACAAGTGTGTACAAGGGTGCACAAGTGTGTACAAGGGTGTACAATCGTGTACATGCTTGTACAAGTTTTTACAAGGTTATACAAGTGTGTACAAGGTTGTACAAGTGTGTACAAGGTTGTACAAGTGTGTACAAGGTTGTACAAGTGTGTACAAGGTTGTACAAGTGTGTACAAGGTTGTATAAGTGTGTACAAAGGTGTACAAGTGTGTACAAGGTTGTACAAGTGTGTACAAGGTTGTACAAGTGTGTACAAGTTTGTACAATTGTGTACAAGTTTGTACAAGGTTGTACAAATGTATACAAGGGTGTACAAAAGTAAACAAGGGTGCACAAGTTTGTACAAGGGTGTACAAGTGTGTACAAGCTTGTACAAGTGTGTACAAGCTTGTACAAGTGTGTACAAGGGTGTACAGGTTTGTACAAGTTTGTACAAGTGTTTACAAGGGTGTACAAGTATGTACAAGAATGTACAAGTTTGTACAAGGTTGTATAAGTGTGTACAAAGGTGTACAAGTGTGTACAAGGTTGTACAAGTGTGTACAAGGTTGTACAAGTGTGTACATGGTTGTACAAGGTTGTACAATTGTGTAAAAGGTTGTACAAGTGTGTACAAGGTTGTACAATGTGTACAAGGGTGTACAAGTTTGTACAAGTGTGTACAAGTTTGTACAAGTGTGTACAAGTTTGTACAAGGTTGTACAAATGTATACAAGAGTGTACAAAAGTGTACAAGGGTGCACAAGTTTGTACAAGGGTGTACAAGTGTGTACAAGCTTGTACAAGTGTGTACAAGCTTGTACAAGTGTGTACAAGGGTGTACAGGTTTGTACAAGGTTGTACAAGTGTTTACAAGGGTGTACAAATGAATGTACAAGTTTGTACAAGTGTGTACAAGTTTGTAAAAGGTTGTACAAGTGTGTACAAGGTTGTACAAGTGTGTACAAGGTTGTACCATAGTGTACAAGGTTGTACAAGTGTGTACAAAGGTGTACAAGTGTGTACAAGGTTGTACAAGTGTGTACATGGTTGTACAAGGTTGTACAATTGTGTACAAGGTTTTACAAGTGTGTACAAGGTTGTACAAGTGTGTACAAGGGTGTAAAAGTTTGTACAAGTGTGTACAAGTTTGTACAAGTGTGTACAAGTTTGTACAAGGTTGTACAAATGTACACAAGGGTGTACAAAAGTGTACAAGGGTGCACAAGTTTGTACAAGGTTGTACAAGTGTGTACAAGTTTGTACAAGGTTGTACAAGTGTGTACAAGTTTGTAAAAGGTTGTACAAACGTGTACAATTGTGTACAAGGTTGTACAAGTGTGTACAAGGTTGTACAAGTGTGTACAAGGTTGTACAAGTGTGTACAAGGTTGTACAAGTGTGTACAAGGTTGTACAAGTGTGTACAAGGTTGTACAAGTGTGTACAAGGTTGTACAAGTGTGTACAAGGTTGTACAAGTGTGTACAAGGTTGTACAAGTGTGTACAAGGTTGTACAAGTGTGTACAAGGTTGTACAAGTGTGTACAAGGTTGTACAAGTGTGTACAAGGGTGCACAAGTGTGTACAAGGGTGTACATTCGTGTACAAGCTTGTACAATCGTGTACAAGCTTGTACAAGTGTGTACAAGGGTTTACAGGTTTGTACAAGGTTGTACAAGTGTGTACAAGGGTGTACAAATGTGTACAAGGATGTAAAAGTTTGTACAAGTGTGTACAAGTTTGTACAAGGTTGTACAAGTGTGTACAATGTTTTACAATTGTGTACAAGGTTGTACAAGTGTGTACAAGGTTGTACAAGTGTGTACAAGGTTGTACAAGTGTGTACAAGGTTGTACAAGTGTGTACAAGGTTGTACAAGTGTGTACAAGTTTGTACAAGTGTGTACAAAGTTGTACAAGTGTGTACAAAGGTGTACAAGTGTGTACAAGGTTGTACAAGTGTGTACAAGGTTGTACAAGTGTGTACAAGGTTGTAAAAGTGTGTACAAGGTTGTACAAGTGTGTACAAGGTTGTACAAGGTTGTACAATTGTGTACAAGGTTGTACAAGTGTGTACAAGGTTGTACAAGTGTGTACAAGGTTGTACAAGTGTGTACAAGGGTGTACAAGTTTGTACAAGTGTGTACAAGTTTGTACAAGTGTGTACAAGTTTGTACAAGGTTGTACAAATGTATACAAGGGTGTACAAAAGTGTACAAGGGTGCACAAGTTTGTACAAGGGTGTACAAGTGTGTACAAGCTTGTAGAAGTGAGTACAAGCTTGTACAAGTGTGTACAAGGGTGTACAGGTTTGTACAAGGTTGTACAAGTTGTACAAGGGACTACAAGTATGTACAAGAATGTACAAGTTTGTACAAGTGTGTACAAGTGTGTACAAGGTTGTACAAGTGTGTACAAGGTTGTACAAGTGTGTACAAGGTTGTACAAGTGTGTACAAGGTTGAACAAGTGTGTACAAAGGTGTACAAGTGTGTACAAGGTTGTACAAGTGTGTACAAGGTTGTACAAGTGTGTACAAGGTTGTACAAGTGTGTACAAGGTTGTACAATTGTGTACAAGTGTGTACAAGGTTGTACAAGGTTGTACAATTGTGTACAAGGTTGTACAAGTGTGTACAAGGTTGTACAAGTGTGTACAAGGGTGTACAAGTTTGTACAAGTGTGTACAAGTTTGTACAAGTGTGCACAAGTTTGTACAAGGTTGTACAAATGTATACAAGGGTGTACAAAAGTGTACAAGGGTGCACAAGTTTGTACAAGGGTGTACAAGTGTGTACAAGCTTGTACAAGTGTGTACAAGGGTGTACAGGTTTGTACAAGGTTGTACAAGTGTTTACAAGGGTGTACAAGTATGTACAAGAATGTACAAGTTTGTACAAGTGTGTACAAGTTTGTAAAAGGTTTACAAGTGTGTTCAAGGGTGTACAAGTGTGTACAAGGGTGCACAAGTGTGTACAAGGGTGTACAATCGTGTACAAGCTTGTACAAGTGTGTACAAGGGTGTACAGGTTTATACAAGGTTGTACAAGTGTGTACAAGGTTGTACGAGTGTGTACAAGGTTGTACGAGTGTGTACAAGGGTGTACAAGTTTGTACAAGTGTGTACAAGTTTGTACAATTGTGTACAAGTTTGTACAAGGTTGTACAAATGTATACAAGGGTGTACAAAAGTGTACAAGGGTGCACAAGTTTGAACAAGGGTGTACAAGTGTGTACAAGTTTGTACAAGTGTGTACAAGTTTGTACAAGGTTGTACAAATGTACACAAGGGTGTACAAAAGTGTACAAGGGTGCACAAGTTTGTACAAGGTTGTACAAGTGTGTACAAGTTTGTACAAGGTTGTACAAGTGTGTACAAGTTTGTACAAGGTTGTACAAACGTGTACAATTGTGTACAAGGTTGTACAAGTGTGTACAAGGTTGTACAAGTGTGTACAAGGTTGTACAAGTGTGTACAAGGTTGTACAAGTGTGTACAAGGTTGTACAAGTGTGTACAAGTTTGTACAAGTGTGTACAAGGTTGTACAAGTGTGTACAAGGGTGTACAAGTGTGTACAAGCTTGTAGAAGTGTGTACAAGCTTGTACAAGTGTGTACAAGGGTGTACAGGTTTGTACAAGGTTGTACAAGTGTTTACAAGGGAGTACAAGTATGTACAAGAATGTACAAGTTTGTACAAGTGTGTACAAGGTTGTACAAGTGTGTACAAGGTTGTACAAGTGTGTACAAGGTTGAACAAGTGTGTACAAAGGTGTACAAGTGTGTACAAGGTTGTACAAGTGTGTACAAGGTTGTACAAGTGTGTACAAGGTTGTACAAGGTTGTACAATTGTGTACAAGTGTGTACAAGGTTGTACAAGGTTGTACAATTGTGTACAAGGTTGTACAAGTGTGTACAAGGTTGTACAAGTGTGTACAAGGGTGTACAAGTTTGTACAAGTGTGTACAAGTTTGTACAAGTGTGCACAAGTTTGTACAAGGTTGTACAAATGTATACAAGGGTGTACAAAAGTGTACAAGGGTGCACAAGTTTGTACAAGGGTGTACAAGTGTGTACAAGCTTGTACAAGTGTGTACAAGGGTACACAGGTTTGTACAAGGTTGTACAAGTGTTTACAAGGGTGTACAAGTATGTACAAGAATGAACAAGTTTGTACAAGTGTGTACAAGTTTGTAAAAGGTTGTACAAGTGTGTTCAAGGGTGTACAAGTGTGTACAAGGGTGCACTAGTGTGTACAAGGGTGTACAATCGTGTACAAGCTTGTACAAGTGTGTACAAGGGTGTACAGGTTTGTACAAGGTTGTACAAGTGTGTACAAGGATGTACGAGTGTGTACAAGGGTGTACAAGTTTGTACAAGTGTGTACAAGTTTGTACAATTGTGTACAAGTTTGTACAATTGTGTACAAGTTTGTACAAGGTTGTACAAATGTATACAAGGGTGTACAAAAGTGTACAAGGGTGCACAAGTTTGAACAAGGGTGTACAAGTGTGTACAAGCTTGTACAAGTGTGTACAAGCTTGTACAAGTGTGTACAAGGGTGTACAGGTTT
>NW_026543115.1:0-55016 GCF_028750875.1 Macrosteles quadrilineatus | reverse complement strand
TACACACTTGTACAGCCTTGTACACAATTGTACAACCTTGTACACACTTGTACAACCTTGTACACAATTGTACAACCTCGTACACACTTGTACAACCTTGTACACACTTGTACAACCTTGTACATACTTGTACAACCTTGTACACACTTGTACAACCTTGTACACACTTGTACAACCTTTTACACACTTGTACAGCCTTGTACACAATTGTACAACCTTGTACACACTTGTACAGCCTTGTACACAATTGTACAACCTTGTACACACTTGTACAACCTTGTACACACTTGTACAACCTTGTACACAATTGTAGAGCCTTGTACACACTTGTACAACCTTGTACACACTTGTACAGCCTTGTACAAAATTGTACAACCTTGTACACACTTGTACAGCCTTGTACACAATTGTACAACCTTGTACACACTTGTACAAACTTGTACACCCTTGTACAAACTTTTACACATCGTACACACTTGTACAGCCCTTGTACAAACTTGTACATCCTTGTACACACTTGTACAACCTTGTACACACTTTTACATCCTTGTACACAATTGTACACCCTTGTACACACTTGTACAACCTTATACACACTTGTACAACCTTGAACACACTTGTACAGCCTTGTACACAATTGTACAACCTTGTACACACTTGTACAACCTTGTACACACTTGTACAACCTTGTACACAATTGTACAGCCTTGTACACACTTGTACAACCTTGTACACACTTGTACAGCCTTGTACACAATTGTACAACCTTGTACACACTTGTACAACCTTGTACACACTTGTACAACTTTGTACACAATTGTACAGCCTTGTACACACTTGTAAAACCTTGTACACACTTGTACAACCTTGTAAAAACTTGTACACCCTTGTACACACTTGTACAACTTGTACAACCTTGTACACACTTGTACAGCCTTGTACAACCTTGTACAACCTTGTACACACTTGTACAGCCTTGTTAAAACTTGTACACCCTTGTACACACATGTACAACCTTGTACACAACTTGTACAACCTTGTACACACTTGTACAACCTTGTAAAACTTGTACACATTTGTACACACTTGTACACCCTTGTACACACTTGTACAACCTTGTACAAACTTATACAATCTTGTACACACTTGTACAACCCAGTACACACTTGTACAATCTTGTACAAACTTGTACTCCCTTGTACAAACTTGTACATCCTTGTACACACTTGTACAACCTTGTACAAACTTGTACAAACTTGTAAAAACTTGTACATCCTTGTACACGATTGTACACCCTTGTACACACTTGTACAACCTTGTACACACTTGTACAACCTGACACACAATTGTACAACCTTGTACACACTTGTACAACCTTGTACACACTTGTACAACCTTGTACACACTTGTACAACCTTGTACACACTTGTACAACCTTGTACACACTTGTACAACCTTGTACACACTTGTACAGCCTTGTACACAATTGTACAGCCTTGTACACAATTGTACAACCTTGTACACACTTGTACAACCTTGTACACACTTGTACAACCTTGTACACAATTGTACAGCCTTGTACACAATTGTACAACCTTGTACACACTTGTACAGCCTTGTACACACTTGTACAGCCTTGTACACACTTGTACAGCCTTGTACAAAATTGTACAGCCTTGTACACAATTGTACAACCTTGTACACACTTGTACAACCTTGTACACCCTTGTACAAACTTTTACACATCGTACACACTTGTACACCCTTGTACAAACTTGTACATCCTTGTACAAACTTGTACAAACTTGTACATCCTTGTACACGATTTTTCACCCTTGTACACACTTGTACAACCTTGTACACACTTGTACAACCTTGTACACACTTGTACAACCTTGTACACAATTGTACAACCTTGTACACACTTGTACAACCTTATACACACTTGTACAAACTTGTACACACTTGTACAACCTTGTACACACTTGTACAACCTTGTACACACTTGTACAACCTTGTACACACTTGTACAACCTTGTACACACTTGTACAACCTTGTACACACTTGTACAACCTTGTACACACTTGTACAACCTTGTACACACTTGTACAACCTTGTACACTCTTGTACAACCTTGTACACACTTGTACAACCTTGTACACACTTGTACAACCTTGTACACACTTGTACAACCATGTAAAAACTTGTACAACCTTGTACACACTTGTACACCCTTGTACACACTTGTACAAGCTTGTACACACTTGTACAACCTTGTACACACTTGTACACCCTTGTACACACTTGTACAACCTTGTACAAACCTGTACACCCTTGTACACACTTGTACATGCTTGTACACACTTGTACAAGCTTGTATACACTTGTACACCTTTGTTCAAATTTGTGAACCCTTGTACACTTTTGTACACCCTTGTACACATTTGTACAACCTTGTACAAACTTGTACACACTTGTACAAACTTGTACATACTTGTACAACCTTGTACAAACTTGTACAACCTTGTACACACTTGTACAACGTTGTACACACTTGTACAAGTTGTACACACTTGTACAACCTTGTACACACTTGTACAACCTTGTACACACTTGTACAACCTTGTACACAATTGTAAAACCTTGTACACACTTGTACAACCTTGTACAAACTTGTACACACTTGTACAAACTTTTACATCCTTGTACACATTTGTACACCCTTGTACACACTTGTACAACCTTGTACAACCTTGTACACACCTGTACACCCTTGTACACACTTGTACAAGCTTGTACACGATTGTACACCCTTGTACACACTTGTGCACCCTTGTACAAACTTGTACATCCTTGTACACACTTGTACAACCTTGTACAAACTTGTACAAACTTGTACATCCTTGTACACGATTGTACACCCTTGTACACACTTGTACAACCTTGTACACACTTGTACAACCTGATACACAATTGTACAACCTTGTACACACTTGTACAACCTTGTACACACTTGTACAACCTTGTACACACTTGTACAACCTTGTACACACTTGTACAACCTTGTACACACTTGTACAGCCTTGTACACAATTGTACAACCTTGTACACACTTGTACAACCTTGTACACACTTGTACAACCTTGTACACAATTGTACAGCCTTGTACACACTTGTACAACCTTGTACACACTTGTACAGCCTTGTACAAAATTGTACAACCTTGTACACACTTGTACAGCCTTGTACACAATTGTACAACCTTGTACACACTTGTACAACCTTGTACACCCTTGTACAAACTTTTACACATCGTACACACTTGTACACTCTTGTACAAACTTGTACATCCTTGTACACACTTGTACAACCTTGTACACACTTGTACAATCTTGTACACACTTGTACAATCTTGTACACACTTGTACAGCCTTGTACACAATTGTACAACCTTGTACAGCCTTGTACACAATTGTACAACCTTGTACACACTTGTACAACCTTGTACACCCTTGTACACACTTTTACTTATCGTACACACTTGTACACCCTTGTACAAACTTGTACATCCTTGTACACACTTGTACAACCTTGTACAAACTTGTACAAACTTGTACATCCTTGTACACGATTTTACACCCTTGTACACACTTGTACAACCTTGTAAAAACTTGTACAACCTTGTACACACTTGTACACCCTTGTACACACTTGTACAAGCTTGTACACACTTGTACAACCTTGTACACACTTGTACACCCTTGTACACACATGTACAACCTTGTACACAACTTGTACAACCTTGTACACACTTGTACAACCTTGTAAAACTTGTACACCCTTTTACAAACTTGTACACCCCTGTACACACTTGTACACATTTGTACACACTTGTACACCCTTGTACACACTTGTACAAACTTATACAATCTTGTACACACTTGTACAACCCAGTACACAACTTGTACAACCTTGTACACACTTGTACAACCTTGTAAAACTTGTACACCCTTGTACAAACTTGTACACCCCTGTACACACTTGTACACATTTGTACACACTTGTACACCCTTGTACACACTTGTACAACCTTGTACAAACTTATACAATCTTGTACACACTTGTACAACCTTGTACACACTTGTACAACTTTGTACACAATTGTACAGCCTTGTACACACTTGTAAAACCTTGTACACACTTGTACAACCTTGTAAAAACTTGTACACCCTTGTACACACTTGTACAACTTGTACAACCTTGTACACACTTGTACAGCCTTGTACAACCTTGTACAACCTTGTACACACTTGTACAGCCTTGTTAAAACTTGTACACCCTTGTACACACATGTACAACCTTGTACACAACTTGTACAACCTTGTACACACTTGTACAACCTTGTAAAACTTGTACACATTTGTACACACTTGTACACCCTTGTACACACTTGTACAACCTTGTACAAACTTATACAATCTTGTACACACTTGTACAACCCAGTACACACTTGTACAATCTTGTACAAACTTGTACTCCCTTGTACAAACTTGTACATCCTTGTACACACTTGTACAACCTTGTACAAACTTGTACAAACTTGTAAAAACTTGTACATCCTTGTACACGATTGTACACCCTTGTACACACTTGTACAACCTTGTACACACTTGTACAACCTGACACACAATTGTACAACCTTGTACACACTTGTACAACCTTGTACACACTTGTACAACCTTGTACACACTTGTACAACCTTGTACACACTTGTACAACCTTGTACACACTTGTACAACCTTGTACACACTTGTACAGCCTTGTACACAATTGTACAGCCTTGTACACAATTGTACAACCTTGTACACACTTGTACAACCTTGTACACACTTGTACAACCTTGTACACAATTGTACAGCCTTGTACACAATTGTACAACCTTGTACACACTTGTACAGCCTTGTACACACTTGTACAGCCTTGTACACACTTGTACAGCCTTGTACAAAATTGTACAGCCTTGTACACAATTGTACAACCTTGTACACACTTGTACAACCTTGTACACCCTTGTACAAACTTTTACACATCGTACACACTTGTACACCCTTGTACAAACTTGTACATCCTTGTACAAACTTGTACAAACTTGTACATCCTTGTACACGATTTTTCACCCTTGTACACACTTGTACAACCTTGTACACACTTGTACAACCTTGTACACACTTGTACAACCTTGTACACAATTGTACAACCTTGTACACACTTGTACAACCTTATACACACTTGTACAAACTTGTACACACTTGTACAACCTTGTACACACTTGTACAACCTTGTACACACTTGTACAACCTTGTACACACTTGTACAACCTTGTACACACTTGTACAACCTTGTACACACTTGTACAACCTTGTACACACTTGTACAACCTTGTACACACTTGTACAACCTTGTACACTCTTGTACAACCTTGTACACACTTGTACAACCTTGTACACACTTGTACAACCTTGTACACACTTGTACAACCATGTAAAAACTTGTACAACCTTGTACACACTTGTACACCCTTGTACACACTTGTACAAGCTTGTACACACTTGTACAACCTTGTACACACTTGTACACCCTTGTACACACTTGTACAACCTTGTACAAACCTGTACACCCTTGTACACACTTGTACATGCTTGTACACACTTGTACAAGCTTGTATACACTTGTACACCTTTGTTCAAATTTGTGAACCCTTGTACACTTTTGTACACCCTTGTACACATTTGTACAACCTTGTACAAACTTGTACACACTTGTACAAACTTGTACATACTTGTACAACCTTGTACAAACTTGTACAACCTTGTACACACTTGTACAACGTTGTACACACTTGTACAAGTTGTACACACTTGTACAACCTTGTACACACTTGTACAACCTTGTACACACTTGTACAACCTTGTACACAATTGTAAAACCTTGTACACACTTGTACAACCTTGTACAAACTTGTACACACTTGTACAAACTTTTACATCCTTGTACACATTTGTACACCCTTGTACACACTTGTACAACCTTGTACAACCTTGTACACACCTGTACACCCTTGTACACACTTGTACAAGCTTGTACACGATTGTACACCCTTGTACACACTTGTGCACCCTTGTACAAACTTGTACATCCTTGTACACACTTGTACAACCTTGTACAAACTTGTACAAACTTGTACATCCTTGTACACGATTGTACACCCTTGTACACACTTGTACAACCTTGTACACACTTGTACAACCTGATACACAATTGTACACCCTTGTACAAACTTGTACACCCCTGTACACACTTGTACACATTTGTACACACTTGTACACCCTTGTACACACTTGTACAACCTTGTACAAACTTATACAATCTTGTACACACTTGTACAACCTTGTACACACTTGTACAACTTTGTACACAATTGTACAGCCTTGTACACACTTGTAAAACCTTGTACACACTTGTACAACCTTGTAAAAACTTGTACACCCTTGTACACACTTGTACAACTTGTACAACCTTGTACACACTTGTACAGCCTTGTACAACCTTGTACAACCTTGTACACACTTGTACAGCCTTGTTAAAACTTGTACACCCTTGTACACACATGTACAACCTTGTACACAACTTGTACAACCTTGTACACACTTGTACAACCTTGTAAAACTTGTACACATTTGTACACACTTGTACACCCTTGTACACACTTGTACAACCTTGTACAAACTTATACAATCTTGTACACACTTGTACAACCCAGTACACACTTGTACAATCTTGTACAAACTTGTACTCCCTTGTACAAACTTGTACATCCTTGTACACACTTGTACAACCTTGTACAAACTTGTACAAACTTGTAAAAACTTGTACATCCTTGTACACGATTGTACACCCTTGTACACACTTGTACAACCTTGTACACACTTGTACAACCTGACACACAATTGTACAACCTTGTACACACTTGTACAACCTTGTACACACTTGTACAACCTTGTACACACTTGTACAACCTTGTACACACTTGTACAACCTTGTACACACTTGTACAACCTTGTACACACTTGTACAGCCTTGTACACAATTGTACAGCCTTGTACACAATTGTACAACCTTGTACACACTTGTACAACCTTGTACACACTTGTACAACCTTGTACACAATTGTACAGCCTTGTACACAATTGTACAACCTTGTACACACTTGTACAGCCTTGTACACACTTGTACAGCCTTGTACACACTTGTACAGCCTTGTACAAAATTGTACAGCCTTGTACACAATTGTACAACCTTGTACACACTTGTACAACCTTGTACACCCTTGTACAAACTTTTACACATCGTACACACTTGTACACCCTTGTACAAACTTGTACATCCTTGTACAAACTTGTACAAACTTGTACATCCTTGTACACGATTTTTCACCCTTGTACACACTTGTACAACCTTGTACACACTTGTACAACCTTGTACACACTTGTACAACCTTGTACACAATTGTACAACCTTGTACACACTTGTACAACCTTATACACACTTGTACAAACTTGTACACACTTGTACAACCTTGTACACACTTGTACAACCTTGTACACACTTGTACAACCTTGTACACACTTGTACAACCTTGTACACACTTGTACAACCTTGTACACACTTGTACAACCTTGTACACACTTGTACAACCTTGTACACACTTGTACAACCTTGTACACTCTTGTACAACCTTGTACACACTTGTACAACCTTGTACACACTTGTACAACCTTGTACACACTTGTACAACCATGTAAAAACTTGTACAACCTTGTACACACTTGTACACCCTTGTACACACTTGTACAAGCTTGTACACACTTGTACAACCTTGTACACACTTGTACACCCTTGTACACACTTGTACAACCTTGTACAAACCTGTACACCCTTGTACACACTTGTACATGCTTGTACACACTTGTACAAGCTTGTATACACTTGTACACCTTTGTTCAAATTTGTGAACCCTTGTACACTTTTGTACACCCTTGTACACATTTGTACAACCTTGTACAAACTTGTACACACTTGTACAAACTTGTACATACTTGTACAACCTTGTACAAACTTGTACAACCTTGTACACACTTGTACAACGTTGTACACACTTGTACAAGTTGTACACACTTGTACAACCTTGTACACACTTGTACAACCTTGTACACACTTGTACAACCTTGTACACAATTGTAAAACCTTGTACACACTTGTACAACCTTGTACAAACTTGTACACACTTGTACAAACTTTTACATCCTTGTACACATTTGTACACCCTTGTACACACTTGTACAACCTTGTACAACCTTGTACACACCTGTACACCCTTGTACACACTTGTACAAGCTTGTACACGATTGTACACCCTTGTACACACTTGTGCACCCTTGTACAAACTTGTACATCCTTGTACACACTTGTACAACCTTGTACAAACTTGTACAAACTTGTACATCCTTGTACACGATTGTACACCCTTGTACACACTTGTACAACCTTGTACACACTTGTACAACCTGATACACAATTGTACAACCTTGTACACACTTGTACAACCTTGTACACACTTGTACAACCTTGTACACACTTGTACAACCTTGTACACACTTGTACAACCTTGTACACACTTGTACAGCCTTGTACACAATTGTACAACCTTGTACACACTTGTACAACCTTGTACACACTTGTACAACCTTGTACACAATTGTACAGCCTTGTACACACTTGTACAACCTTGTACACACTTGTACAGCCTTGTACAAAATTGTACAACCTTGTACACACTTGTACAGCCTTGTACACAATTGTACAACCTTGTACACACTTGTACAACCTTGTACACCCTTGTACAAACTTTTACACATCGTACACACTTGTACACTCTTGTACAAACTTGTACATCCTTGTACACACTTGTACAACCTTGTACACACTTGTACAATCTTGTACACACTTGTACAATCTTGTACACACTTGTACAGCCTTGTACACAATTGTACAACCTTGTACAGCCTTGTACACAATTGTACAACCTTGTACACACTTGTACAACCTTGTACACCCTTGTACACACTTTTACTTATCGTACACACTTGTACACCCTTGTACAAACTTGTACATCCTTGTACACACTTGTACAACCTTGTACAAACTTGTACAAACTTGTACATCCTTGTACACGATTTTACACCCTTGTACACACTTGTACAACCTTGTAAAAACTTGTACAACCTTGTACACACTTGTACACCCTTGTACACACTTGTACAAGCTTGTACACACTTGTACAACCTTGTACACACTTGTACACCCTTGTACACACATGTACAACCTTGTACACAACTTGTACAACCTTGTACACACTTGTACAACCTTGTAAAACTTGTACACCCTTTTACAAACTTGTACACCCCTGTACACACTTGTACACATTTGTACACACTTGTACACCCTTGTACACACTTGTACAAACTTATACAATCTTGTACACACTTGTACAACCCAGTACACAACTTGTACAACCTTGTACACACTTGTACAACCTTGTAAAACTTGTACACCCTTGTACAAACTTGTACACCCCTGTACACACTTGTACACATTTGTACACACTTGTACACCCTTGTACACACTTGTACAACCTTGTACAAACTTATACAATCTTGTACACACTTGTACAACCCAGTAAACACTTGTAAAATCTTGTACAAACTTGTACATCATTGTACACGATTGTACACCCTTGTACACACTTGTACAACCTTGTACACACTTGTACAACCTTGTACACAATTGTATAACCTTGTACACACTTGTACAACCTTGTACACACTTGCACAACTTTGTACACACTTGTACAGTCTTGTACACAATTGTACAACCTTGTACACACTTGTACAACCTTGTACACACTTGTACAACCTTGTACACAATTGTACAGCCTTGTACACACTTGTACAACCTTGTACACACTTGTACAGCCTTGTACACAATTGTACAACCTTGTACACACTTGTACAACCTTGTACACACTTGTACAACCTTGTACACAATTGTACAGCCTTGTACACACTTGTACAACCTTGTACACACTTGTACAACCTTGTAAAAACTTGTACACCCTTGTACACACTTGTACAACCTTGTACAACCTTGTACAAACTTGTACATCCTTGTACACGATTTTTCACCCTTGTACACAGTTGTACAACCTTGTACAAACTTGTACATCCTTGTACACACTTGTACAACCTTGTACAAACTTGTACAAACTTGTACATCCTTGTACACGATTTTTCACCCTTGTACACACTTGTACAACCTTGTACACACTTGTACACCCTTGTACACACTTGTACAACCTTGTACACACTTGTACAACCTTGTACACACTTGTACAACCTTGTACACACTTGTACAACCTTGTACACACTTGTACAACCTTGTACACACTTGTACAACCTTCTACACACTTGTATAACCTTGTACACACTTGTACAACCTTGTACACACTTGTACAACCTTGTACACACTTGTACAACCTTGTACACACTTGTACAACCTTGTACACACTTGTACAACCTTGTACACACTTGTACAACCTTGTACACACTTGTACAACCTTGTACACACTTGTACAACCATGTAAAAACTTGTACAACCTTGTACACACTTGTACACCCTTGTACACACTTGTACAAGCTTGTACACACTTGTACAACCTTGTACACACTTGTACACCCTTGTACACACTTGTACAACCTTGTACAAACCTGTACACCTTTGTACACACTTGTACATGCTTGTACACACTTGTACAAGCTTGTATACACTTGTACACCTTTGTTCAAATTTGTGAACCCTTGTACACTTTTGTACACCCTTGTACACATTTGTACAACCTTGTACAAACTTGTACACACTTGTACAAACTTGTAAACACTTGTACAACCTTGTACAAACTTGTACAACCTTGTACACACTTGTACAACGTTGTACACACTTGTACAAGTTGTACACACTTGTACAACCTTGTACACACTTGTACAGACTTGTACACACTTGTACAACCTTGTACACAATTGTAAAACCTTGTACACACTTGTACAACCTTGTACAAACTTGTACACACTTGTACAAACTTTTACATCCTTGTACACATTTGTACACCCTTGTACACACTTGTACAACCTTGTACAACCTTGTACAAACCTGTACACCCTTGTACACACTTGTACAAGCTTGTACACGATTGTACACCCTTGTACACACTTGTGCACCCTTGTACAAACTTGTACATCCTTGTACACACTTGTACAACCTTGTACAAACTTGTACAAACTTGTACAAACTTGTACATCCTTTTACACGATTGAACACCCTTGTACACACTTGTACAACCTTGTACACACTTGTACAACCTGATACACAATTGTACAACCTTGTACACACTAGTACAACCTTGTACACACTTGTACAACCTTGTACACACTTGTACAACCTTGTACACACTTGTACAACCTTGTACACACTTGTACAACCTTGTACACACTTGTACAACCTGATACACAATTGTACAACCTTGTACACACTTGTACAACCTTGTACACACTTGTACAACCTTGTACACACTTGTACAACCTTGTACACACTTGTACAACCTTGTACACACTTGTACAGCCTTGTACACAATTGTACAACCTTGTACACACTTGTACAACCTTGTACACACTTTTACAACCTTGTACACAATTGTACAGCCTTGTACACACTTGTACAACCTTGTACACACTTGTACAGCCTTGTACAAAATTGTACAACCTTGTACACACTTGTACAGCCTTGTACACAATTGTACAACCTTGTACACACTTGTACAACCTTGTACACCCTTGTACAAACTTTTACACATCGTACACACTTGTACACCCTTGTACAAACTTGTACATCCTTGTACACACTTGTACAACCTTGTACACACTTGTACAATCTTGTACACACTTGTACAATCTTGTACACACTTGTACAGCCTTGTACACAATTGTACAACCTTGTACACACTTGTACAGCCTTGTACACAATTGTACAACCTTGTACACACTTGTACAACCCTGTACACCCTTGTACACACTTTTACTTATCGTACACACTTGTACACCCTTGTACAAACTTGTACATCCTTGTACACACTTGTACAACCTTGTACAAACTTGTACAAACTTGTACATCCTTGTACACGATTTTACACCCTTGTACACACTTGTACAACCTTGTAAAAACTTGTACAACCTTGTACACACTTGTACACCCTTGTACACACTTGTACAAGCTTGTACACACTTGTACAACCTTGTACACACTTGTACACACTTGTACACCCTTGTACACACATGTACAACCTTGTACACAACTTGTACAACCTTGTACACACTTTTACAACCTTGTAAAACTTGTACACCCTTGTACAAACTTGTACACCCCTGTACACACTTGTACACATTTGTACACACTTGTACACCCTTGTACACACTTGTACAACCTTGTACAAACTTATACAATCTTGTACACACTTGTACAACCCAGTACACAACTTGTACAACCTTGTACACACTTGTACAACCTTGTAAAACTTGTACACCCTTGTACAAACTTGTACACCCCTGTACACACTTGTACACATTTGTACACACTTGTACACCCTTGTACACACTTGTACAACCTTGTACAAACTTATACAATCTTGTACACACTTGTACAACCCAGTACACACTTGTAAAATCTTGTACAAACTTGTACATCATTGTACACGATTGTACACCCTTGTACACACTTGTACAACCTTGTACACACTTGTACAACCTTGTACACAATTGTACAACCTTGTACACACTTGTACAACCTTGTACACACTTGCACAACTTTGTACACACTTGTACAGTCTTGTACACAATTGTACAACCTTGTACACACTTGTACAACCTTGTACACACTTGTACAACCTTGTACACAATTGTACAGCCTTGTACACACTTGTACAACCTTGTACACACTTGTACAGCCTTGTACACAATTGTACAACCTTGTACACACTTGTACAACCTTGTACACACTTGTACAACCTTGTACACAATTGTACAGCCTTGTACACACTTGTACAACCTTGTACACACTTGTACAACCTTGTAAAAACTTGTACACCCTTGTACACACTTGTACAACCTTGTACAACCTTGTACACACTTGTACAGCCTTGTACACAATTGTACAACCTTGTACACACTTGTACAAACTTGTACAACCTTGTACAAACCTGTACACCCTTGTACACACTTGTACAAGCTTGTACACGATTGTACACCCTTGTACACACTTGTGCACCCTTGTACAAACTTGTACATCCTTGTACACACTTGTACAACCTTGTACAAACTTGTACAAACTTGTACAAACTTGTACATCCTTGTACACTATTGTACACCCTTGTACACACTTGTACAACCTTGTACACACTTGTACAACCTGATACACAATTGTACAACCTTGTACACACTTGTACAACCTTGTACACACTTGTACAACCTTGTACACACTTGTACAACCTTGTACACACTTGTACAACCTTGTACACACTTGTACAACCTTGTACACACTTGTACAGCCTTGTATACAATTGTACAACCTTGTACACACTTGTACAGCCTTGTACACAATTGTACAACCTTGTACAGCCTTGTACACAATTGTACAACCTTGTACACACTTGTACAACCTTGTACACCCTTGTACACACTTTTACTTATCGTACACACTTGTACACCCTTGTACAAACTTGTACAACCTTGAACACACTTGTACAACCTTGTACACACTTGTACAACCTTGTACACAATTGTACATCCTTGTACACAATTGTACACCCTTGTACACACTTGTACAACCTTGTACACACTTGTACAACCTTGAACACACTTGTACAGCCTTGTACACAATTGTACAACCTTGTACACACTTGTACAACCTTGTACACACTTGTACAACCTTGTACACAATTGTACAGCCTTGTACACACTTGTACAACCTTGTACACACTTGTACAGCCTTGTACACAATTGTACAACCTTGTACACACTTGTACAACCTTGTACACACTTGTACAACTTTGTACACAATTGTACAGCCTTGTACACACTTGTAAAACCTTGTACACACTTGTACAACCTTGTAAAAACTTGTACACCCTTGTACACACTTGTACAACTTGTACACACTTGTACAACTTGTACAACCTTGTACACACTTGTACAGCCTTGTACAACCTTGTACAAACTTGTACACACTTGTACAGACTTGTTAAAACTTGTACACCCTTGTACACACATGTACAACCTTGTACACAACTTGTACAACCTTGTACACACTTGTACAACCTTGTAAAACTTGTACACATTTGTACACACTTGTACACCCTTGTACACACTTGTACAACCTTGTACAAACTTATACAATCTTGTACACACTTGTACAACCCAGTACACACTTGTACAATCTTGTACAAACTTGTACTCCCTTGTACAAACTTGTACATCCTTGTACACACTTGTACAACCTTGTACAAACTTGTACAAACTTGTAAAAACTTGTACATCCTTGTACACGATTGTACACCCTTGTACACACTTGTACAACCTTGTACACACTTGTACAACCTGACACACAATTGTACAACCTTGTACACACTTGTACAACCTTGTACACACTTGTACAACCTTGTACACACTTGTCCAACCTTGTACACACTTGTACAACCTTGTACACACTTGTACAACCTTGTACACACTTGTACAACCTTGTACACACTTGTACAGCCTTGTACACAATTGTACAACCTTGTACACACTTGTACAACCTTGTACACATTTGTACAACCTTGTACACAATTGTACAGCCTTGTACACAATTGTACAACCTTGTACACACTTGTACAGCCTTGTACACACTTGTACAGCCTTGTACACACTTGTACAGCCTTGTACACACTTGTACAGCCTTGTACAAAATTGTACAGCCTTGTACACAATTGTACAACCTTGTACACACTTGTACAACCTTGTACACCCTTGTACAAACTTTTACACATCGTACACACTTGTACACCCTTGTACAAACTTGTACATCCTTGTACAAACTTGTACAAACTTGTACATCCTTGTACACGATTTTTCACCCTTGTACACACTTGTACAACCTTGTACACACTTGTACAACCTTGTACACACTTGTACAACCTTGTACACAATTGTACAACCTTGTACACACTTGTACAACCTTATACACACTTGTACAAACTTGTACACACTTGTACAACCTTGTACACACTTGTACAACCTTGTACACACTTGTACAACCTTGTACACACTTGTACAACCTTGTACACACTTGTACAACCTTGTACACACTTGTACAACCTTGTACACACTTGTACAACCTTGTACACTCTTGTACAACCTTGTACACACTTGTACAACCTTGTACACACTTGTACAACCTTGTACACACTTGTACAACCATGTAAAAACTTGTACAACCTTGTACACACTTGTACACCCTTGTACACACTTGTACAAGCTTGTACACACTTGTACAACCTTGTACACACTTGTACACCCTTGTACACACTTGTACAACCTTGTACAAACCTGTACACCCTTGTACACACTTGTACATGCTTGTACACACTTGTACAAGCTTGTATACACTTGTACACCTTTGTTCAAATTTGTGAACCCTTGTACACTTTTGTACACCCTTGTACACATTTGTACAACCTTGTACAAACTTGTACACACTTGTACAAACTTGTACACTCTTGTACAACCTTGTACAAACTTGTACAACCTTGTACACACTTGTACAACGTTGTACACACTTGTACAAGTTGTACACACTTGTACAACCTTGTACACACTTGTACAACCTTGTACACACTTGTACAACCTTGTACACAATTGTAAAACCTTGTACACACTTGTACAACCTTGTACAAACTTGTACACACTTGTACAAACTTTTACATCCTTGTACACATTTGTACACCCTTGTACACACTTGTACAACCTTGTACAACCTTGTACACACCTGTACACCCTTGTACACACTTGTACAAGCTTGTACACGATTGTACACCCTTGTACACACTTGTGCACCCTTGTACAAACTTGTACATCCTTGTACACACTTGTACAACCTTGTACAAACTTGTACAAACTTGTACATCCTTGTACACGATTGTACACCCTTGTACACACTTGTACAACCTTGTACACACTTGTACAACCTGATACACAATTGTACAACCTTGTACACACTTGTACAACCTTGTACACACTTGTACAACCTTGTACACACTTGTACAACCTTGTACACACTTGTACAACCTTGTACACACTTGTACAGCCTTGTACACAATTGTACAACCTTGTACACACTTGTACAACCTTGTACACACTTGTACAACCTTGTACACAATTGTACAGCCTTGTACACACTTGTACAACCTTGTACACACTTGTACAGCCTTGTACAAAATTGTACAACCTTGTACACACTTGTACAGCCTTGTACACAATTGTACAACCTTGTACACACTTGTACAACCTTGTACACCCTTGTACAAACTTTTACACATCGTACACACTTGTTCACTCTTGTACAAACTTGTACATCCTTGTACACACTTGTACAACCTTGTACACACTTGTACAATCTTGTACACACTTGTACAATCTTGTACACACTTGTACAGCCTTGTACACAATTGTACAACCTTGTACAGCCTTGTACACAATTGTACAACCTTGTACACACTTGTACAACCTTGTACACCCTTGTACACACTTTTACTTATCGTACACACTTGTACACCCTTGTACAAACTTGTACATCCTTGTACACACTTGTACAACCTTGTACAAACTTGTACAAACTTGTACATCCTTGTACACGATTTTACACCCTTGTACACACTTGTACAACCTTGTAAAAACTTGTACAACCTTGTACACACTTGTACACCCTTGTACACACTTGTACAAGCTTGTACACACTTGTACAACCTTGTACACACTTGTACACACTTGTACACCCTTGTACACACATGTACAACCTTGTACACAACTTGTACAACCTTGTACACACTTGTACAACCTTTTAAAACTTGTACACCCTTGTACAAACTTGTACACCCCTGTACACACTTGTACACATTTGTACACACTTGTACACCCTTGTACACACTTGTACAACCTTGTACAAACTTATACAATCTTGTACACACTTGTACAACCCAGTACACAACTTGTACAACCTTGTACACACTTGTACAACCTTGTAAAACTTGTACACCCTTGTACAAACTTGTACACCCCTGTACACACTTGTACACATTTGTACACACTTGTTCACCCTTGTACACACTTGTACAACCTTGTACAAACTTATACAATCTTGTACACACTTGTACAACCCAGTACACACTTGTAAAATCTTGTACAAACTTGTACATCATTGTACACGATTGTACACCCTTGTACACACTTGTACAACCTTGTACACACTTGTACAACCTTGTACACAATTGTACAACCTTGTACACACTTGTACAACCTTGTACACACTTGCACAACTTTGTACACACTTGTACAGTCTTGTACACAATTGTACAACCTTGTACACACTTGTACAACCTTGTACACACTTGTACAACCTTGTACACAATTGTACAGCCTTGTACACACTTGTACAACCTTGTACACACTTGTACAGCCTTGTACACAATTGTACAACCTTGTACATACTTGTACAACGTTGTACACACTTGTACAACCTTGTACACAATTGTACAGCCTTGTACACACTTGTACAACCTTGTACACACTTGTACAACCTTGTAAAATCTTGTACACCCTTGTACACACTTGTACAACCTTGTACAACCTTTTACACACTTGTACAGCCTTGTACACAATTGTACAACCTTGTACACACTTGTACAACCTTGTACAACCTTGTACAAACCTGTACACCCTTGTACACACTTGTACAAGCTTGTACACGATTGTACACCCTTGTACACACTTGTGCACCCTTGTACAAACTTGTACATCCTTGTACACACTTGTACAACCTTGTACAAACTTGTACAAACTTGTACAAACTTGTACATCCTTGTACACGATTGTACACCCTTGTACACACTTGTACAACCTTGTACACACTTGTACAACCTGATACACAATTGTACAACCTTGTACACACTTGTACAACCTTGTACACACTTGTACAACCTTGTACACACTTGTACAACCTTGTACACACTTGTACAACCTTGTACACACTTGTACAGCCTTGTATACAATTGTACAACCTTGTACACACTTGTACAACCTTGTACACACTTGTACAACCTTGTACACAATTGTACAGCCTTGTACACACTTGTACAACCTTGTACACACTTGTACAGCCTTGTACAAAATTGTACAACCTTGTACACACTTGTACAGCCTTGTACACAATTGTACAACCTTGTACACACTTGTACAACCTTGTACACCCTTGTACAAACTTTTACACATCGTACACACTTGTACACCCTTGTACAAACTTGTACATCCTTGTACACACTTGTACAACCTTGTACACACTTGTACAATCTTGTACACATTTGTACAATCTTGTACACACTTGTACAGCCTTGTACACAATTGTACAACCTTGTACACACTTGTACAGCCTTGTACACAATTGTACAACCTTGTACACACTTGTACAACCTTGTACACCCTTGTACACACTTTTACTTATCGTACACACTTGTACACCCTTGTACAAACTTGTACATCCTTGTACACACTTGTACAACCTTGTACAAACTTGTACAAACTTGTACATCCTTGTACACGATTTTACACCCTTGTACACACTTGTACAACCTTGTAAAAACTTGTACAACCTTGTACACACTTGTACACCCTTGTACACACTTGTACAAGCTTGTACACACTTGTACAACCTTGTACACACTTGTACACCCTTGTACACACATGTACAACCTTGTACACAACTTGTACAACCTTGTACACACTTGTACAACCTTGTAAAACTTGTACACCCTTTTACAAACTTGTACACCCCTGTACACACTTGTACACATTTGTACACACTTGTACACCCTTGTACACACTTGTACAAACTTATACAATCTTGTACACACTTGTACAACCCAGTACACAACTTGTACAACCTTGTACACACTTGTACAACCTTGTAAAACTTGTACACCCTTGTACAAACTTGTACACCCCTGTACACACTTGTACACATTTGTACACACTTGTACACCCTTGTACACACTTGTACAACCTTGTACAAACTTATACAATCTTGTACACACTTGTACAACCCAGTACACACTTGTAAAATCTTGTACAAACTTGTACATCATTGTACACGATTGTACACCCTTGTACACACTTGTACAACCTTGTACACACTTGTACAACCTTGTACACAATTGTACAACCTTGTACACACTTGTACAACCTTGTACACACTTGCACAACTTTGTACACACTTGTACAGTCTTGTACACAATTGTACAACCTTGTACACACTTGTACAACCTTGTACACACTTGTACAACCTTGTACACAATTGTACAGCCTTGTACACACTTGTACAACCTTGTACACACTTGTACAGCCTTGTACACAATTGTACAACCTTGTACACACTTGTACAACCTTGTACACACTTGTACAACCTTGTACACAATTGTACAGCCTTGTACACACTTGTACAACCTTGTACACACTTGTACAACCTTGTAAAAACTTGTACACCCTTGTACACACTTGTACAACCTTGTACAACCTTGTACAAACTTGTACATCCTTGTACACGATTTTTCACCCTTGTACACACTTGTACAACCTTGTACAAACTTGTACATCCTTGTACACACTTGTACAACCTTGTACAAACTTGTACAAACTTGTACATCCTTGTACACGATTTTTCACCCTTGTACACACTTGTACAACCTTGTACACACTTGTACACCCTTGTACACACTTGTACAACCTTGTTCACACTTGTACAACCTTGTACACACTTGTACAACCTTGTACACACTTGTACAACCTTGTACACACTTGTACAACCTTGTACACACTTGTACAACCTTGTACACACTTGTACAACCTTGTACACACTTGTACAACCTTGTACACACTTGTACAACCTTGTACACACTTGTACAACCTTGTACACACTTGTACAACCTTGTACACACTTGTACAACCTTGTACACACTTGTACAACCTTGTACACACTTGTACAACCTTGTACACACTTGTACAACCTTGTACACACTTGTACAACCTTGTACACACTTGTACAGTCTTGTACACAATTGTACAACCTTGTACACACTTGTACAACCTTGTACACACTTGTACAACCTTGTACACAATTGTACAGCCTTGTACACACTTGTACAACCTTGTACACACTTGTACAGCCTTGTACACAATTGTACAACCTTGTACATACTTGTACAACGTTGTACACACTTGTACAACCTTGTACACAATTGTACAGCCTTGTACACACTTGTACAACCTTGTACACACTTGTACAACCTTGTAAAATCTTGTACACCCTTGTACACACTTGTACAACCTTGTACAACCTTTTACACACTTGTACAGCCTTGTACACAATTGTACAACCTTGTACACACTTGTACAACCTTGTACAACCTTGTACAAACCTGTACACCCTTGTACACACTTGTACAAGCTTGTACACGATTGTACACCCTTGTACACACTTGTGCACCCTTGTACAAACTTGTACATCCTTGTACACACTTGTACAACCTTGTACAAACTTGTACAAACTTGTACAAACTTGTACATCCTTGTACACGATTGTACACCCTTGTACACACTTGTACAACCTTGTACACACTTGTACAACCTGATACACAATTGTACAACCTTGTACACACTTGTACAACCTTGTACACACTTGTACAACCTTGTACACACTTGTACAACCTTGTACACACTTGTACAACCTTGTACACACTTGTACAGCCTTGTATACAATTGTACAACCTTGTACACACTTGTACAACCTTGTACACACTTGTACAACCTTGTACACAATTGTACAGCCTTGTACACACTTGTACAACCTTGTACACACTTGTACAGCCTTGTACAAAATTGTACAACCTTGTACACACTTGTACAGCCTTGTACACAATTGTACAACCTTGTACACACTTGTACAACCTTGTACACCCTTGTACAAACTTTTACACATCGTACACACTTGTACACCCTTGTACAAACTTGTACATCCTTGTACACACTTGTACAACCTTGTACACACTTGTACAATCTTGTACACATTTGTACAATCTTGTACACACTTGTACAGCCTTGTACACAATTGTACAACCTTGTACACACTTGTACAGCCTTGTACACAATTGTACAACCTTGTACACACTTGTACAACCTTGTACACCCTTGTACACACTTTTACTTATCGTACACACTTGTACACCCTTGTACAAACTTGTACATCCTTGTACACACTTGTACAACCTTGTACAAACTTGTACAAACTTGTACATCCTTGTACACGATTTTACACCCTTGTACACACTTGTACAACCTTGTAAAAACTTGTACTACCTTGTACACACTTGTACACCCTTGTACACACTTGTACAAGCTTGTACACACTTGTACAACCTTGTACACACTTGTACACCCTTGTACACACATGTACAACCTTGTACACAACTTGTACAACCTTGTACACACTTGTACAACCTTGTAAAACTTGTACACCCTTTTACAAACTTGTACACCCCTGTACACACTTGTACACATTTGTACACACTTGTACACCCTTGTACACACTTGTACAAACTTATACAATCTTGTACACACTTGTACAACCCAGTACACAACTTGTACAACCTTGTACACACTTGTACAACCTTGTAAAACTTGTACACCCTTGTACAAACTTGTACACCCCTGTACACACTTGTACACATTTGTACACACTTGTACACCCTTGTACACACTTGTACAACCTTGTACAAACTTATACAATCTTGTACACACTTGTACAACCCAGTACACACTTGTAAAATCTTGTACAAACTTGTACATCATTGTACACGATTGTACACCCTTGTACACACTTGTACAACCTTGTACACACTTGTACAACCTTGTACACAATTGTACAACCTTGTACACACTTGTACAACCTTGTACACACTTGCACAACTTTGTACACACTTGTACAGTCTTGTACACAATTGTACAACCTTGTACACACTTGTACAACCTTGTACACACTTGTACAACCTTGTACACAATTGTACAGCCTTGTACACACTTGTACAACCTTGTACACACTTGTACAGCCTTGTACACAATTGTACAACCTTGTACACACTTGTACAACCTTGTACACACTTGTACAACCTTGTACACAATTGTACAGCCTTGTACACACTTGTACAACCTTGTACACACTTGTACAACCTTGTAAAAACTTGTACACCCTTGTACACACTTGTACAACCTTGTACAACCTTGTACAAACTTGTACATCCTTGTACACGATTTTTCACCCTTGTACACACTTGTACAACCTTGTACAAACTTGTACATCCTTGTACACACTTGTACAACCTTGTACAAACTTGTACAAACTTGTACATCCTTGTACACGATTTTTCACCCTTGTACACACTTGTACAACCTTGTACACACTTGTACACCCTTGTACACACTTGTACAACCTTGTTCACACTTGTACAACCTTGTACACACTTGTACAACCTTGTACACACTTGTACAACCTTGTACACACTTGTACAACCTTGTACACACTTGTACAACCTTGTACACACTTGTACAACCTTGTACACACTTGTACAACCTTGTACACACTTGTACAACCTTGTACACACTTGTACAACCTTGTACACACTTGTACAACCTTGTACACACTTGTACAACCTTGTACACACTTGTACAACCTTGTACACACTTGTACAACCTTGTACACACTTGTACAACCTTGTACACACTTGTACAACCTTGTACACACTTGTACAACCTTGTACACACTTGTACAACCTTGTACACACTTGTACAACCATGTAAAAACTTGTACAACCTTGTACACACTTGTACACCCTTGTACACACTTGTACAAGCTTGTACACACTTGTACAACCTTGTACACACTTGTACACCCTTGTACACACTTGTACAACCTTGTACAAACCTGTACACCTTTGTACACACTTGTACATGCTTGTACACACTTGTACAAGCTTGTATACACTTGTACACCTTTGTTCAAATTTGTGAACCCTTGTACACTTTTGTACACCCTTGTACACATTTGTACAACCTTGTACAAACTTGTACACACTTGTACAAACTTGTAAACACTTGTACAACCTTGTACAAACTTGTACAACCTTGTACACACTTGTACAACGTTGTACACACTTGTACAAGTTGTACACACTTGTACAACCTTGTACACACTTGTACAGACTTGTACACACTTGTACAACCTTGTACACAATTGTAAAACCTTGTACACACTTGTACAACCTTGTACAAACTTGTACACACTTGTACAAACTTTTACATCCTTGTACACATTTGTACACCCTTGTACACACTTGTACAACCTTGTACAACCTTGTACAAACCTGTACACCCTTGTACACACTTGTACAAGCTTGTACACGATTGTACACCCTTGTACACACTTGTGCACCCTTGTACAAACTTGTACATCCTTGTACACACTTGTACAACCTTGTACAAACTTGTACAAACTTGTACAAACTTGTACATCCTTGTACACGATTGAACACCCTTGTACACACTTGTACAACCTTGTACACACTTGTACAACCTGATACACAATTGTACAACCTTGTACACACTTGTACAACCTTGTACACACTTGTACAACCTTGTACACACTTGTACAACCTTGTACACACTTGTACAACCTTGTACACACTTGTACAACCTTGTACACACTTGTACAACCTTGTACACACTTGTACAACCTGATACACAATTGTACAACCTTGTACACACTTGTACAACCTTGTACACACTTGTACAACCTTGTACACACTTGTACAACCTTGTACACACTTGTACAGCCTTGTACACAATTGTACAACCTTGTACACACTTGTACAACCTTGTACACACTTTTACAACCTTGTACACAATTGTACAGCCTTGTACACACTTGTACAACCTTGTACACACTTGTACAGCCTTGTACAAAATTGTACAACCTTGTACACACTTGTACAGCCTTGTACACAATTGTACAACCTTGTACACACTTGTACAACCTTGTACACCCTTGTACAAACTTTTACACATCGTACACACTTGTACACCCTTGTACAAACTTGTACATCCTTGTACACACTTGTACAACCTTGTACACACTTGTACAATCTTGTACACACTTGTACAATCTTGTACACACTTGTACAGCCTTGTACACAATTGTACAACCTTGTACACACTTGTACAGCCTTGTACACAATTGTACAACCTTGTACACACTTGTACAACCTTGTACACCCTTGTACACACTTTTACTTATCGTACACACTTGTACACCCTTGTACAAACTTGTACATCCTTGTACACACTTGTACAACCTTGTACAAACTTGTACAAACTTGTACATCCTTGTACACGATTTTACACCCTTGTACACACTTGTACAACCTTGTACACACTTGTACAACCTTGTACACACTTGTACAACCTTGTACACACTTGTACAACCTTGTACACACTTGTACAGCCTTGTACACAATTGTACAACCTTGTACACACTTGTACAACCTTGTACACACTTGTACAACCTTGTACACAATTGTACAGCCTTGTACACAATTGTACAACCTTGTACACACTTGTACAGCCTTGTACACACTTGTACAGACTTGTACAAAATTGTACAGCCTTGTACACAATTGTACAACCTTGTACACACTTGTACAACCTTGTACACCCTTGTACAAACTTGTACATCCTTGTACACGATTGTACACACTTGTACAAACTTGTATATCCTTGTACACACTTGTACAACCTGATACACAATTGTACAACCTTGTACACACTTGTACAACCTTGTACACACTTGTACAACCTTGTACACACTTTTACAACCTTGTACACACTTCTACAACCTTGTACGCACTTGTACAACCTTGTACGCACTTGTACAACCTTGTACACACTTGTACAGCCTTCTACACAATTGTACAACCTTGTACACACTTGTACAACCTTGTACACACTTGTACAACCTTGTACACAATTGTACAGCCTTGTACACACTTGTACAACCTTGTACACACTTGTACAGCCTTGTACAAAATTGTACAACCTTGTACACACTTGTACAGCCTTGTACACAATTGTACAACCTTGTACACACTTGTACAACCTTGTACACCCTTGTACAAACTTTTACACATCGTACACACTTGTACACCCTTGTACAAACTTGTACATCCTTGTACACACTTGTACAACCTTGTACACACTTGTACAATCTTGTACACACTTGTACAGCCTTGTACACAATTGTACAACTTTGTACACACTTGTACAGCCTTGTACACAATTGTACAACCTTGTACAAACTTGTACAACCTTGTACACCCTTGTACACACTTTTACTTATCGTACACACTTGTACACCCTTGTACAAACTTGTACATCCTTGTACACACTTGTACAACCTTGTACAAACTTGTACAAACTTGTACATCCTTGTACACGATTTTACCGCCTTGTACACACTTGTACAACCTTGTAAAAACTTGTACAACCTTGTACACACTTGTACACCCTTGTACACACTTGTACAAGCTTGTACACACTTGTACAACCTTGTACACACTTGTACACCCTTGTACACACATGTACAACCTTGTACACAACTTGTATAACCTTGTACACACTTGTACAACCTTGTAAAACTTGTACACCCTTGTACAAACTTGTACACCCCTGTACACACTTGTACACATTTGTACACACTTGTACACCCTTGTACACACTTGTACAACCTTGTACAAACTTATACAATCTTGTACACACTTGTACAACCCAGTACACAACTTGTACAACCTTGTACACACTTGTACAACCTTGTAAAACTTGTACACAGTTGTACAAACTTGTACACCCCTGTACACACTTGTACACATTTGTACACACTTGTACACCCTTGTACACACTTGTACAACCTTGTACAAACTTATACAATCTTGTACACACTTGTACAACCCAGTACACAATTTTACAATCTTGTACAAACTTGTACATCCTTGTACACGATTGTACACACTTGTACAACATTGTACACACTTGTACAACCTTGTACACAATTGTACAACCTTGTACACACTTGTACAACCTTGTACACACTTGCACAACTTTGTACACACTTGTACAGTCTTGTACACAATTGTACAACCTTGTACACACTTGTACAACCTTGTACACACTTGTACAACCTTGTACACAATTGTACAGCCTTGTACACACTTTTACAACCTTGTACACACTTGTACAGCCTTGTACACAATTGTACAACCTTGTACACACTTGTACAACCTTGTACACACTTGTACAACCTTGTACACAATTGTACAGCCTTGTACACACTTGTACAACCTTGTACACACTTGTACAACCTTGTTAAAACTTGTACACCCTTGTACACACTTGTACAACCTTGTACAAACTTGTACACACTTGTACAGCCTTGTACACAATTGTACAACCTTGTACACACTTGTACAACCATGTACACAATTGTACAACCTCGTACACACTTGAACAACCTTGTACACACTTGTACAACCTTGTACACACTTGTACAACCTTGTACACACTTGTACAACCTTGTACACACTTGTACAACCTTTTACACACTTGTACAGCCTTGTACACAATTGTACAACCTTGTACACACTTGTACAGCCTTGTACACAATTGTACAACCTTGTACACACTTGTACTACCTTGTACACACTTGTACAACCTTGTACACAATTGTAGAGCCTTGTACACACTTGTACAACCTTGTACACACTTGTACAGCCTTGTACAAAATTGTACAACCTTGTACACACTTGTACAGCCTTGTACACAATTGTACAACCTTGTACACACTTGTACAAACTTGTACACCCTTGTACAAACTTTTACACTTCGTACACACTTGTACAGCTCTTGTACAAACTTGTACATCCTTGTACACACTTGTACAACCTTGTACACACTTGTACATCCTTGTACACAATTGTACACCCTTGTACACACTTGTACAACCTTGTACACACTTGTACAACCTTGAACACACTTGTACAGCCTTGTACACAATTGTACAACCTTGTACACACTTGTACAACCTTGTACACACTTGTACAACCTTGTACACAATTGTACAGCCTTGTACACACTTGTACAACCTTGTACACACTTGTACAGCCTTGTACACAATTGTACAACCTTGTACACACTTGTACAACCTTGTACACACTTGTACAACCTTGTACACAATTGTACAGCCTTGTACACACTTGTACAACCTTGTACACACTTGTACAACCTTGTAAAAACTTGTACACAATGTACACACTTGTACAACCTTGTACAACCTTGTACACACTTGTACAGCCTTGTACAACCTTGTACAACCTTGTACACACTTGTACAGCCTTGTAAAAACTTGTACACCCTTGTACACACATGTACAACCTTGTACACAACTTGTACAACCTTGTACACACTTGTACAACCTTGTAAAACTTGTACACATTTGTACACACTTGTACACCCTTGTACACACTTGTACATCCTTGTACAAACTTATACAATCTTGTACACACTTGTACAACCCAGTACACACTTGTACAATCTTGTACAAACTTGTACTCCCTTGTACAAACTTGTACATCCTTGTACACACTTGTACAACCTTGTACAAACTTGTACATCCTTGTACACACTTGTACAACCTTGTACAAACTTGTACAAACTTGTACAAACTTGTACATCCTTGTACACGATTGTACACCCTTGTACACACTTGTACAACCTTGTACACACTTGTACAACCTTGTACACACTTGTACAACCTGACACACAATTGTACAACCTTGTACACACTTGTACAACCTTGTACACACTTGTACAACCTTGTACACACTTGTACAACCTTGTACACACTTGTACAACCTTGTACACACTTGTACAACCTTGTACACACTTGTACAGCCTTGTACACAATTGTACAACCTTGTACACACTTGTACAACCTTGTACACACTTGTACAACCCTGTACACAATTGTACAGCCTTGTACACAATTGTACAACCTTGTACACACTTGTACAGCCTTGTACAAAATTGTACAGCCTTGTACACAATTGTACAACCTTGTACACACTTGTACAACCTTGTACACCCTTGTACAAACTTTTACACATCGTACACACTTGTACACCCTTGTACAAACTTGTACATCCTTGTACACACTTGTACAACCTTATACACACTTGTACAACCTTGTACACACTTGTACAGCCTTGTACACAATTGTACAACCTTGTACACAGTTGTACAGCCTTGTACACAATTGTACAACCTTGTACACACTTGTACAACCTTGTACACCCTTGTACAAACTTTTACACATCGTACACACTTGTACACCCTTGTACAAACTTGTACATCCTTGTACACACTTGTACAACCTTGTACACACTTGTACAACCTTGTACACACTTGTACAGCCTTGTACACAATTGTACAACCTTGTACACAGTTGTACAGCCTTGTACACAATTGTACAGCCTTGTACACAATTGTACAACCTTGTACACACTTGTACACAATTGTAAAAATTGTACAGCCTTGTACACACTTGTACAACCTTGTACACACTTGTACAGCCTTGTACACACTTGTAAAGCCTTGTACACAATTGTACAGCCTTGTACACAATTGTACAACCTTGTACACACTTGTACAACCTTGTACACCCTTGTACAAACTTTTACACATCGTACACACTTGTACACCCTTGTACAAACTTGTACATCCTTGTAAACACTTGTACAACCTTGTACACACTTGTACAACCTTGTACACACTTGTACAGCCTTGTACACAATTGTACAACCTTGTACACAGTTGTACAGCCTTGTACACAATTGTACAACCTTGTACACATTGGAAACCTTGTACACCCTTGTACACACTTTTACTTATCGTACACACTTGTACACCCTTGTACAAACTTGTACATCCTTGTACACACTTGTACAACCTTGTACAAACTTGTACAAACTTGTACATCCTTGTACACGATTTTACACCCTTGTACACACTTGTACAACCTTGTAAAAACTTGTACAACCTTGTACACACTTGTACAACCTTGTACACACTTGTACAACCTTGTACACACTTGTACAACCTTGTACACACTTGTACAACCTTGTACACACTTGTACAGCCTTGTACACAATTGTACAACCTTGTACACACTTGTACAACCTTGTACACACTTGTACAACCTTGTACACAATTGTACAGCCTTGTACACAATTGTACAACCTTGTACACACTTGTACAGCCTTGTACACACTTGTACAGCCTTGTACAAAATTGTACAGCCTTGTACACAATTGTACAACCTTGTACACACTTGTACAACCTTGTACACCCTTGTACAAACTTTTACACATCGTACACACTTGTACACCCTTGTACAAACTTGTACATCCTTGTACACACTTGTACAACCTTTGTAAGAAAGGGGATTAACCCCGTACCCACGGTGCTCATCTATGCAGACACTCTGTTCACATTACACTTAGTCGACCAGTTGGTGTGAACAGAGTTGAACAGTAGCATGAGCATCGATTTACAAATTCCTTTCCCAGCTGATGTGAGCTAGGCGATGACCGGTAGGGCTGACTTCCAAGAAACACCGTTAACCTATAAGCCACACACCCTATCGGTAATCAGCCAATGAGAAGGGCTAATGAAGAAGAAGGAGGAGTCAAGAGCCTCGGAGCTGGAGGACCTGAAGGAAAAACATCGAGGAGATCACCACGGGCCACCGGAGAAAGAAGATCGGGAGTTTGGGAGTGCGTGTATCGGTGTGTGTGCTTCTGGGACAATAGACAGTATGTAGAAAGAATAAAATATCTAACTAAAACTTTCTCAAACATAAAAGTCATATAATTTGTCAGTAACTAATTCTTTTATATTTTCAATTGATTTTCTTTTCTTGTAAATTTAACGTTGTAAATTAATTTATCTTATTATTGTTGATTTTTGCCTTTTCTTAGTTTTCTTTTGCTGTTGAACTCTTTGTTACTTTTGTTGTTTTCGTAATTTAAATTTTTGTTCATTACACGTTGAGTAACACCCTTAAGCAGTCTTATGTCTCATTAACCTAACACCTCTTCACTAAGCTAAGCGAGTGTAACATTTAGGAAACTTAAACTTAAAGTGAGGCATGGGACTCGCATGGTGGAGGCGCCGGGTATCGATCCCGGTACCTCTCACAAGCCAAGCGAGTACCTAATTACCGGTACCTATACACCACCAGCTCATTCTACCGCGTCGCTGGAAGGGTCGCGAAACAAGCAAATGCGCCGATCCTCAAGATCGCGTCGCGTCGCAGGAAGGGGGGAAGAAGAGTCGGAACGCACATCAAGATATCCGTTCGATTCCCACCTTCGCGATTGACGTTTCCGCGTATCTCCTTAAGTTATATTTTTTTTCTTTTTTATTGTCAACCGGTGGTAGGTTGACGTTTTAACCAGGGGGGTGTAAGAAAGGGGATTAACCCCGTACCCACGGTGCTCATCTATGCAGACACTCTGTTCACATTACACTTAGTCGACCAGTTGGTGTGAACAGAGTTGAACAGTAGCATGAGCATCGATTTACAAATTCCTTTCCCAGCTGATGTGAGCTAGGCGATGACCGGTAGGGCTGACTTCCAAGAAACACCGTTAACCTATAAGCCACACACCCTATCGGTAATCAGCCAATGAGAAGGGCTAATGAAGAAGAAGGAGGAGTCAAGAGCCTCGGAGCTGGAGGACCTGAAGGAAAAACATCGAGGAGATCACCACGGGCCACCGGAGAAAGAAGATCGGGAGTTTGGGAGTGCGTGTATCGGTGTGTGTGCTTCTGGGACAATAGACAGTATGTAGAAAGAATAAAATATCTAACTAAAACTTTCTCAAACATAAAAGTCATATAATTTGTCAGTAACTAATTCTTTTATATTTTCAATTGATTTTCTTTTCTTGTAAATTTAACGTTGTAAATTAATTTATCTTATTATTGTTGATTTTTGCCTTTTCTTAGTTTTCTTTTGCTGTTGAACTCTTTGTTACTTTTGTTGTTTTCGTAATTTAAATTTTTGTTCATTACACGTTGAGTAACACCCTTAAGCAGTCTTATGTCTCATTAACCTAACACCTCTTCACTAAGCTAAGCGAGTGTAACATTTAGGAAACTTAAACTTAAAGTGAGGCATGGGACTCGCACCTTGTACACATTTGTACAACCTTGTACACACTTGTACAGCCTTGTACACAATTGTACAACCTTGTACACAGTTGTACAGCCTTGTACACAATTGTACAACCTTGTACACACTTGTACAACCTTGTACACCCTTGTACACACTTTTACTTATCGTACACACTTGTACACCCTTGTACACCCTTGTACAAACTTGTACATCCTTGTACACACTTGTACAACCTTGTACAAACTTGTACAAACTTGTACATCCTTGTACACGATTTTACACCCTTGTACACACTTGTACAACCTTGTAAAAACTTGTACAACCTTGTACACACTTGTACACCCTTGTACACACTTGTACAACCTTGTACACACTTGTACAACCTTGTACACACTTGTACAACCTTGTACACACTTGTACAACCTTGTACACACTTGTACAACCTTGTACACACTTGTACAACCTTGTACACACTTGTACAACCTTGTACACACTTGTACAACCTTGTACACACTTGTACAACCTTGTACACACTTGTACAACCTTGTACACACTTGTACAACCTTGTACACACTTGTACAACCTTGTTCACTCTTGTACAACCTTGTACACACTTGTACAACCTTGTACAACCTTGTACACACTTGTACAACCATGTAAAAACTTGTACAACCTTGTACACACTTGTACACCCTTGTACACACTTGTACAAGCTTGTACACACTTGTACAACCTTGTACACACTTGTACACCCTTGTACACACTTGTACAAGCTTGTACACACTTGTACAACCTTGTACACACTTGTACACCCTTGTACACACTTGTACAACCTTGTACAAACCTGTACACCCTTGTACACACTTGTACATGCTTGTACACACTTGTACAAGCTTGTATACACTTGTACACCTTTGTTCAAACTTGTGCACCCTTGTACACTTTTGTACACCCTTGTACACATTTGTACAACCTTGTACACTCTTGTACAACCTTGTACACACTTGTACAACCTTGTACACACTTGTACAACCTTGTACAACCTTGTACACACTTGTACAACCATGTAAAAACTTGTACAACCTTGTACACACTTGTACACCCTTGTACACACTTGTACAAGCTTGTACACACTTGTACAAGCTTGTACACACTTGTACAAGCTTGTACACACTTGTACAACCTTGTACACACTTGTACACCCTTGTACACACTTGTACAAGCTTGTACACACTTGTACAACCTTGTACACACTTGTACAACCTTGTACACACTTGTACAACCTTGTAAAACTTGTACACATTTGTACACACTTGTACTCCCTTGTACACACTTGTACAACCTTGTACAAACTTATACAATCTTGTACACACTTGTACAACCCAGTACACACTTGTACAATCTTGTACAAACTTGTACTCCCTTGTACAAACTTGTACATCCTTGTACACACTTGTACAACCTTGTACAAACTTGTACAAACTTGTACAAACTTGTACATCCTTGTACACGATTGTACACCCTTGTACACACTTGTACAACCTTGTACACACTTGTACAACCTGACACACAATTGTACAACCTTGTACACACTTGTACAGACTTGTACACACTTGTACAACCTTGGACACACTTGTACAACCTTGTACACACTTGTACAACCTTGTACACACTTGTACAACCTTGTACACACTTGTACAGCCTTGTACACTATTGTACAACCTTGTACACACTTGTACAACCTTGTACACACTTGTACAACCTTGTACACAATTGTACAGCCTTGTACACAATTGTACAACCTTGTACACACTTGTACAGCCTTGTACAAAATTGTACAGCCTTGTACACAATTGTACAACCTTGTACACACTTGTACAACCTTGTACACCCTTGTACAAACTTTTACACATCGTACACACTTGTACACCCTTGTACAAACTTGTACATCCTTGTACACACTTGTACAACCTTGTACACACTTGTACAACCTTGTACACACTTGTACAGCCTTGTACACAATTGTACAACCTTGTACACAGTTGTACAGCCTTGTACACAATTGTAAAACCTTGTACATACTTGTACAACCTTGTACACCCTTGTACAAACTTTTACACATCGTACACACTTGTACACCCTTGTACAAACTTGTACATCCTTGTACACACTTGTACAACCTTGTACACACTTGTACAACCTTGTACACACTTGTACAGCCTTGTACACAATTGTACAACCTTGTACACAGTTGTACAGCCTTGTACACAATTGTACAACCTTGTACACACTTGTACAACCTTGTACACACTTGTACAGCCTTGTACACACTTGAACAGCCTTGTACAAAATTGTACAGCCTTGTACACAATTGTACAACCTTGTACACACTTGTACAACCTTGTACACCCTTGTACAAACTTTTACACATCGTACACACTTGTACACCCTTGTACAAACTTGTACATCCTTGTACACACTTGTACAACCTTGTACACACTTGTACAACCTTGTACACACTTGTACAGCCTTGTACACAATTGTACAGCCTTGTACACAATTGTACAACCTTGTACACAGTTGTACAGCCTTGTACACAATTGTACAACCTTGTACACACTTGTACAACCTTGTACACCCTTGTACACACTTTTACTTATCGTACACACTTGTACACCCTTGTACAAACTTGTACATCCTTGTACACACATGTACAACCTTGTACAAACTTGTACAAACTTGTACATCCTTGTACACGATTTTACACCCTTGTACACACTTGTACAACCTTGTAAAAACTTGTACAACCTTGTACACACTTGTACAACCTTGTACACACTTGTACAACCTTGTACACAATTGTACAGCCTTGTACACAATTGTACAACCTTGTACACACTTGTACAGCCTTGTACACACTTGTACAGCCTTGTACAAAATTGTACAGCCTTGTACACAATTGTACAACCTTGTACACACTTGTACAACCTTGTACACCCTTGTACAAACTTTTACACATCGTACACACTTGTACACCCTTGTACAAACTTGTACATCCTTGTACACACTTGTACAACCTTGTACACACTTGTACAACCTTGTACACACTTGTAATGCCTTGTACACAATTGTACAACCTTGTACACAGTTGTACAGCCTTGTACACAATTGTACAACCTTGTACACACTTGTACAACCTTGTACACACTTGTACAACCTTGTACACCCTTGTACACACTTTTACTTATCGTAAACACTTGTACACCCTTGTACAAACTTGTACATCCTTGTACACACTTGTACAACCTTGTACAAACTTGTACAAACTTGTACATCCTTGTACACGATTTTACACCCTTGTACACACTTGTACAACCTTGTAAAAACTTGTACAACCTTGTACACACTTGTACACCCTTGTACACACTTGTACAACCTTGTACACACTTGTACAACCTTGTACACACTTGTACAACCTTGTACACACTTGTACAACCTTGTACACACTTGTACAACCTTGTACACCCTTGTACACACTTTTACTTATCGTACACACTTGTACACCCTTGTACAAACTTGTACATCCTTGTACACACTTGTACAACCTTGTACAAACTTGTACAAACTTGTACATCCTTGTACACGATTTTACACCCTTGTACACACTTGTACAACCTTGTAAAAACTTGTACAACCTTGTACACACTTGTACACCCTTGTACACACTTGTACAACCTTGTACACACTTGTACAACCTTGTACACACTTGTACAACCTTGTACACACCTGTACAACCTTGTACACACTTGTACAACCTTGTACACACTTGTACAACCTTGTACACACTTGTACAACCTTGTACACACTTGTACAACCTTGTACACACTTGTACAACCTTGTACACACTTGTACAACCTTGTACACACTTGTACAACCTTGTACACACTTGTACAACCTTGTACACACTTGTACAACCTTGTACACTCTTGTACAACCTTGTACACACTTGTACAACCTTGTACAACCTTGTACACACTTGTACAACCATGTAAAAACTTGTACAACCTTGTACACACTTGTACACCCTTGTACACACTTGTACAAGCTTGTACACACTTGTACAACCTTGTACACACTTGTACACCCTTGTACACACTTGTACAAGCTTGTACACACTTGTACAACCTTGTACACACTTGTACACCCTTGTACACACTTGTACAACCTTGTACAAACCTGTACACCCTTGTACACACTTGTACATGCTTGTACACACTTGTACATGCTTGTACACACTTGTACAAGCTAGTATACACTTGTACACCTTTGTTCAAACTTGTGCACCCTTGTACACTTTTGTACACCCTTGTACACATTTGTACAACCTTGTACACTCTTGTACAACCTTGTACACACTTGTACAACCTTGTACACACTTGTACAACCTTGTACAACCTTGTACACACTTGTACAACCATGTAAAAACTTGTACAACCTTGTACACACTTGTACACCCTTGTACACACTTGTACAAGCTTGTGCACACTTGTACAACCTTGTACACACTTGTACACCCTTGTACACACTTGTACAAGCTTGTACACACTTGTACAACCTTGTACACACTTGTACAACCTTGTACACACTTGTACAACCTTGTAAAACTTGTACACATTTGTACACACTTGTACTCCCTTGTACACACTTGTACAACCTTGTACAAACTTATACAATCTTGTACACACTTGTACAACCCAGTACACACTTGTACAATCTTGTACAAACTTGTACTCCCTTGTACAAACTTGTACATCCTTGTACACACTTGTACAACCTTGTACAAACTTGTACAAACTTGTACAAACTTGTACATCCTTGTACAAACTTGTACAAACTTGTACATCCTTGTACACGATTGTACACCCTTGTACACACTTGTACAACCTTGTACACACTTGTACAACCTGACACACAATTGTACAACCTTGTACACACTTGTACAGACTTGTACACACTTGTACAACCTTGGACACACTTGTACAACCTTGTACACACTTGTACAACCTTGTACACACTTGTACAACCTTGTACACACTTGTACAGCCTTGTACACAATTGTACAACCTTGTACACACTTGTACAACCTTGTACACACTTGTACAACCTTGTACACAATTGTACAGCCTTGTACACAATTGTACAACCTTGTACACACTTGTACAGCCTTGTACAAAATTGTACAGCCTTGTACACAATTGTACAACCTTGTACACACTTGTACAACGTTGTACACCCTTGTACAAACTTTTACACATCGTACACACTTGTACACCCTTGTACAAACTTGTACAACCTTGTACACACTTGTACAACCTTGTACACACTTGTACAACCTTGTACACACTTGTACAGCCTTGTACACAATTGTACAACCTTGTACACAGTTGTACAGCCTTGTACACAATTGTACAACCTTGTACATACTTGTACAACCTTGTACACCCTTGTACAAACTTTTACACATCGTACACACTTGTACACCCTTGTACAAACTTGTACATCCTTGTACACACTTGTACATCCTTGTACACACTTGTACAACCTTGTACACACTTGTACAACCTTGTACACACTTGTACAGCCTTGTACACAATTGTACAACCTTGTACACAGTTGTACAGCCTTGTACACAATTGTACAACCTTGTACACACTTGTACAACCTTGTACACACTTGTACAGCCTTGTACACACTTGTACAGCCTTGTACACACTTGTACAGCCTTGTACAAAATTGTACAGCCTTGTACACGATTGTACAACCTTGTACACACTTGTACAACCTTGTACACCCTTGTACAAACTTTTACACATCGTACACACTTGTACACCCTTGTACAAACTTGTACATCCTTGTACACACTTGTACAACCTTGTACACCCTTGTACACACTTTTACTTATCGTACACACTTGTACACCCTTGTACAAACTTGTACATCCTTGTACACACTTGTACAACCTTGTACAAACTTGTACAAACTTGTACATCCTTGTACACGATTTTACACCCTTGTACACACTTGTACAACCTTGTAAAAACTTGTACAACCTTGTACACACTTGTACAACCTTGTACACACTTGTACAACCTTGTACACACTTGTACAACCTTGTACACACTTGTACAACCTTGTACACACTTGTACAACCTTGTACACACTTGTACAACCTTGTACACACTTGTACAGCCTTGTACACAATTGTACAACCTTGTACACACTTGTACAACCTTGTACACACTTGTACAACCTTGTACACAATTGTACAGCCTTGTACACAATTGTACAACCTTGTACACACTTGTACAGCCTTGTACACACTTGTACAGCCTTGTACAAAATTGTACAGCCTTTTACACAATTGTACAACCTTGTACACACTTGTACAACCTTGTACACCCTTGTACAAACTTTTACACATCGTACACACTTGTACACCCTTGTACAAACTTGTACATCCTTGTACACACTTGTACAACCTTGTACACACTTGTACAACCTTGTACACACTTGTACAGCCTTGTACACAATTGTACAACCTTGTACAAAGTTGTACAGCCTTGTACACAATTGTACAACCTTGTACACACTTGTACAACCTTGTACACCCTTGTACACACTTTTACTTATCGTAAACACTTGTACACCCTTGTACAAACTTGTACATTCTTGTACACACTTGTACAACCTTGTACAAACTTGTACAAACTTGTACATCCTTGTACACGATTTTACACCCTTGTACACACTTGTACAACCTTGTAAAAACTTGTACAACCTTGTACACACTTGTACACCCTTGTACACACTTGTACAACCTTGTACACACTTGTACAACCTTGTACACACTTGTACACACTTGTACAAGCTTGTACACACTTGTACAACCTTGTACACACTTGTACAACCTTGTACACACTTGTACAACCTTGTAAAACTTGTACACATTTGTACACACTTGTACTCCCTTGTACACACTTGTACAACCTTGTACAAACTTATACAATCTTGTACACACTTGTACAACCCAGTACACACTTGTACAATCTTGTACAAACTTGTACTCCCTTGTACAAACTTGTACATCCTTGTACACACTTGTACAACCTTGTACAAACTTGTACAAACTTGTACAAACTTGTACATCCTTGTACAAACTTGTACAAACTTGTACATCCTTGTACACGATTGTACACCCTTGTACACACTTGTACAACCTTGTACACACTTGTACAACCTGACACACAATTGTACAACCTTGTACACACTTGTACAGACTTGTACACACTTGTACAACCTTGGACACACTTGTACAACCTTGTACACACTTGTACAACCTTGTACACACTTGTACAACCTTGTACACACTTGTACAGCCTTGTACACAATTGTACAACCTTGTACACACTTGTACAACCTTGTACACACTTGTACAACCTTGTACACAATTGTACAGCCTTGTACACAATTGTACAACCTTGTACACACTTGTACAGCCTTGTACAAAATTGTACAGCCTTGTACACAATTGTACAACCTTGTACACACTTGTACAACGTTGTACACCCTTGTACAAACTTTTACACATCGTACACACTTGTACACCCTTGTACAAACTTGTACAACCTTGTACACACTTGTACAACCTTGTACACACTTGTACAACCTTGTACACACTTGTACAGCCTTGTACACAATTGTACAACCTTGTACACAGTTGTACAGCCTTGTACACAATTGTACAACCTTGTACATACTTGTACAACCTTGTACACCCTTGTACAAACTTTTACACATCGTACACACTTGTACACCCTTGTACAAACTTGTACATCCTTGTACACACTTGTACATCCTTGTACACACTTGTACAACCTTGTACACACTTGTACAACCTTGTACACACTTGTACAGCCTTGTACACAATTGTACAACCTTGTACACAGTTGTACAGCCTTGTACACAATTGTACAACCTTGTACACACTTGTACAACCTTGTACACACTTGTACAGCCTTGTACACACTTGTACAGCCTTGTACACACTTGTACAGCCTTGTACAAAATTGTACAGCCTTGTACACGATTGTACAACCTTGTACACACTTGTACAACCTTGTACACCCTTGTACAAACTTTTACACATCTTACACACTTGTACACCCTTGTACAAACTTGTACATCCTTGTACACACTTGTACAACCTTGTACACACTTGTACAACCTTGTACACACTTGTACAGCCTTGTACACAATTGTACAACCTTGTACACAGTTGTACAGCCTTGTACACAATTGTACAACCTTGTACACACTTGTACAACCTTGTACACCCTTGTACACACTTTTACTTATCGTACACACTTGTACACCCTTGTACAAACTTGTACATCCTTGTACACACTTGTACAACCTTGTACAAACTTGTACAAACTTGTACATCCTTGTACACGATTTTACACCCTTGTACACACTTGTACAACCTTGTAAAAACTTGTACATCCTTGTACACACTTGTACAACCTTGTACACACTTGTACAACCTTGTACACACTTGTACAACCTTGTACACACTTGTACAACCTTGTACACACTTGTACAACCTTGTACACACTTGTACAACCTTGTACACACTTGTACAGCCTTGTACACAATTGTACAACCTTGTACACACTTGTACAACCTTGTACACACTTGTACAACCTTGTACACAATTGTACAGCCTTGTACACAATTGTACAACCTTGTACACACTTGTACAGCCTTGTACACACTTGTACAGCCTTGTACAAAATTGTACAGCCTTGTACACAATTGTACAACCTTGTACACACTTGTACAACCTTGTACACCCTTGTACAAACTTTTACACATCGTACACACTTGTACACCCTTGTACAAACTTGTACATCCTTGTACACACTTGTACAACCTTGTACACACTTGTACAACCTTGTACACACTTGTACAGCCTTGTACACAATTGTACAACCTTGTACACAGTTGTACAGCCTTGTACACAATTGTACAACCTTGTACACACTTGTACAACCTTGTACACCCTTGTACACACTTTTACTTATCGTAAACACTTGTACACCCTTGTACAAACTTGTACATTCTTGTACACACTTGTACAACCTTGTACAAACTTGTACAAACTTGTACATCCTTGTACACGATTTTACACCCTTGTACACACTTGTACAACCTTGTAAAAACTTGTACAACCTTGTACACACTTGTACACCCTTGTACACACTTGTACAACCTTGTACACACTTGTACAACCTTGTACACACTTGTACAACCTTGTACACACTTGTACAACCTTGTACACACTTGTACAACCTTGTACACACTTGTACAACCTTGTACACACTTGTAAAACCTTGTACACTCTTGTACAACCTTGTACACACTTGTACAACCTTGTACACACTTGTACAACCTTGTACAACCATGTAAAAACTTGTTCAACCTTGTACACACTTGTACACCCTTGTACACACTTGTACAAGCTTGTACACACTTGTACAACCTTGTACACACTTGTACACCCTTGTACACACTTGTACAAGCTTGTACACACTTGTACAACCTTGTACACACTTGTACACCCTTGTACACACTTGTACAACCTTGTACAAACCTGTACACCCTTGTACACACTTGTACATGCTTGTACACACTTGTACAAGCTTGTATACACTTGTACACCTTTGTTCAAACTTGTGCACCCTTGTACACTTTTGTACACCCTTGTACACATTTGTACAACCTTGTACAAACTTGTACACACTTGTACAAACTTGTACACACTTGTACAACCTTGTACAAACTTGTACAACCTTGTACACACTTGTACAAGCTTGTACACACTTGTACAAGTTGTACACACTTGTACAACCTTGTACACACTTGTACAACCTTGTACACACTTGTACAACCTTGTACACATTTGTACAACCTTGTACACAATTGTAAAACCTTGTACACACTTGTACAACCTTTTACAAACTTGTACACACCTGTACAAACTTTTACATCCTTGTACACATTTGTACACTCTTGTACACACTTGTACAACCTTGTACAACCTTGTACAAACCTGTACACCCTTGTACAAACTTGTACAAGCTTGTACACGATTGTACACCCTTGTACACACTTGTGCACCCTTGTACAAACTTGTACATCCTTGTACACACTTGTACAACCTTGTACAAACTTGTACAAACTTGTACAAACTTGTACAAACTTGTACATCCTTGTACACGATTGTACACCCTTGTACACACTTGTACAACCTTGTACACACTTGTACAACCTGATACACAATTGTACAACCTTGTACACACTTGTACAACCTTGTACACACTTGTACAACCTTGTACACACTTGTACAACCTTGTACACACTTGTACAACCTTGTACACACTTGTACAGCCTTGTACACAATTGTACAACCTTGTACACACTTGTACAACCTTGTACACACTTGTACAACCTTGTACACAATTGTACAGCCTTGTACACACTTGTACAACCTTGTACACACTTGTACAGCCTTGTACAAAATTGTACAACCTTGTACACACTTGTACAGCCTTGTACACAATTGTACAACCTTGTACACACTTGTACAACCTTGTACACCCTTGTACAAACTTTTACACATCGTACACACTTGTACACCCTTGTACAAACTTGTACATCCTTGTACACACTTGTACAACCTTGTACACACTTGTACAATCTTGTACACACTTGTACAGCCTTGTACACAATTGTACAACCTTGTACACACTTGTACAGCCTTGTACACAATTGTACAACCTTGTACACACTTGTACAACCTTGTACACCCTTGTACACACTTTTACTTATCGTACACATTTGTACAACCTTGTACAAACTTGTACACACTTGTACAAACTTGTACACACTTGTACAACCTTGTACAAACTTGTACAACCTTGTACACACTTGTACAAGCTTGTACACACTTGTACAAGTTGTACACACTTGTACAACCTTGTACACACTTGTACAACCTTGTACACACTAGTACAACCTTGTACACAATTGTAAAACCTTGTACACACTTTTACAACCTTGTACAAACTTGTACAAACTTGTACAAACTTTTACATCCTTGTACACATTTGTACACCCTTGTACACACTTGTACAACCTTGTACAACCTTGTACAAACCTGTACACCCTTGTACACACTTGTACAAGCTTGTACACGATTGTACACCCTTGTACACACTTGTGCACCCTTGTACAAACTTGTACATCCTTGTACACACTTGTACAACCTTGTACAAACTTGTACAAACTTGTACAAACTTGTACATCCTTGTACACGATTGTACACCCTTGTACACACTTGTAAAACCTTGTACACACTTGTACAACCTGATACACAATTGTACAACCTTGTACACACTTGTACAACCTTGTACACACTCGTACAACCTTGTACACACTTGTACAACCTTGTACACACTTGTACAACCTTGTACACACTTGTACAACCTTCTACACACTTGTACAGCCTTGTACACAATTGTACAACCTTGTACACACTTGTACAACCTTGTACACACTTGTACAACCTTGTACACAATTGTACAGCCTTGTACACACTTGTACAACCTTGTACACACTTGTACAGCCTTGTACACAATTGTACAACCTTGTACACACTTGTACAACCTTGTACACCCTTGTACAAACTTTTACACATCGTACACACTTGTACACCCTTGTACAAACTTGTACAACCTTGTACACACTTGTACAACCTTGTACACAATTGTACAGCCTTGTACACACTTGTACAGACTTGTACACACTTGTACAGCCTTGTACAAAATTGTACAACCTTGTACACACTTGTACAGCCTTGTACACAATTGTACAACCTTGTACACACTTGTACAACCTTGTACACCCTTGTACAAACTTTTACACATCGTACACACTTGTACACCCTTGTACAAACTTGTACATCCTTGTACACACTTGTACAACCTTGTACACACTTGTACAATCTTGTACACACTTGTACAGCCTTGTACACAATTGTACAACCTTGTACACACTTGTACAGCCTTGTACACAATTGTACAACCTTGTACACACTTGTACAACCTTGTACACCTTTGTACACACTTTTACTTATCGTACACATTTGTACAACCTTGTACAAACTTGTACACACTTGTACAACCTTGTACAAACTTGTACAACCTTGTACACACTTGTACAAGCTTGTACACACTTGTACAAGTTGTACACACTTGTACAACCTTGTACACACTTGTACAACCTTGTACACACTTGTACAACCTTGTACACAATTGTAAAACCTTGTACACACTTGTACAACCTTGTACAAACTTGTACACACTTGTACAAACTTTTACATCCTTGTACACATTTGTACACCCTTGTACACACTTGTACAACCTTGTTCAACCTTGTACAAACCTGTACACCCTTGTACACACTTGTACAAGCTTGTACACGATTGTACAGCCTTGTACACACTTGTGCACCCTTGTACAAACTTGTACATCCTTGTACACACTTGTACAACCTTGTACAAACTTGTACAAACTTGTACAAACTTGTACAAACTTGTACAAACTTGTACAAACTTGTACAAACTTGTACAAACTTGTACAAACTTGTACATCCTTGTACACGATTGTACACCCTTGTACACACTTGTACAACCTTGTACACACTTGTACAACCTGATACACAATTGTACAACCTTGTACACACTTGTACAACCTTGTACACACTTGTACAACCTTGTACACACTTGTACAACCTTGTACACACTTGTACAGCCTTGTACACAATTGTACAACCTTGTACACACTTGTACAACCTTGTACACACTTGTACAACCTTGTACACAATTGTACAGCCTTGTACACACTTGTACAACCTTGTACACACTTGTACAGCCTTGTACAAAATTGTACAACCTTGTACACACTTGTACAGCCTTGTACACAATTGTACAACCTTGTACACACTTGTACAACCTTGTACACCCTTGTACAAACTTTTACACATCGTACACACTTGTACACCCTTGTACAAACTTGTACATCCTTGTACAAACTTGTACAACCTTGTACACACTTGTACAATCTTGTACACACTTGTACAGCCTTGTACACACTTGTACAACCTTGTACACCCTTGTACAAACTTTTACACATCGTACACACTTGTACACCCTTGTACAAACTTGTACATCCTTGTACACACTTGTACAACCTTGTACACACTTGTACAATCTTGTACACACTTGTACAGCCTTGTACACAATTGTACAACCTTGTACACACTTGTACAGCCTTGTACACAATTGTACAACCTTGTACACACTTGTACAACCTTGTACACCCTTGTACACACTTTTACTTATCGTACACACTTGTACACCCTTGTACAAACTTGTACATCCTTGTACACACTTGTACAACCTTGTACAAACTTGTACAAACTTTTACATCCTTGTACACGATTTTACACCCTTGTACACACTTGTACAACCTTGTAAAAACTTGTACAACCTTGTACACACTTGTACACCCTTGTACACACTTGTACAAGCTTGTACACACTTGTACAACCTTGTACACACTTGTACACCCTTGTACACAAATGTATAACCTTGTACACAACTTGTACAACCTTGTACACACTTGTACAACCTTGTAAAACTTGTACACCCTTGTACAAACTTGTACACCCCTGTACACACTTGTACACATTTGTACACACTTGTACACCCTTATACACACTTGTACAACCTTGTACAAACCTATACAATCTTGTAAACACTTGTACAACCCAGTACACAACTTGTACAACCTTGTACACACTTGTACAACCTTGTAAAACTTGTACACCCTTGTACAAACTTTTACACCCCTGTACACACTTGTACACATTTGTACACACTTGTACACCCTTGTACACACTTGTACAACCTTGTACAAACTTATACAATCTTGTACACACTTGTACAACCCAGTACACACTTGTACAATCTTGTACAAAATTGTACATCCTTGTACACGATTGTACACCCTTGTACACACTTGTACAACCTTGTACACACTTGTACAACCTTGTACACAATTGTACAACCTTGTACACACTTGTACAACCTTGTACACAATTGTACAACCTTGTACACACTTGTACAACCTTGTACACACTTGCACAACTTTGTACACACTTGTACAGTCTTGTACACAATTGTACAACCTTGTACACACTTGTACAACCTTGTACACACTTGTACAACCTTGTACACAATTGTACAGCCTTGTACACACTTGTACAACCTTGTACACACTTGTACAGCCTTGTACACAATTGTACAACCTTGTACACACTTGTACAACCTTGTACACACTTGTACAACCTTGTACACAATTGTACAGCCTTGTACACACTTGTACAACCTTGTACACACTTGTACAACCTTGTAAAAACTTGTACACCCTTGTACACACTTGTACAACCTTGTACAACCTTGTACACACTTGTACAGCCTTGTACACAATTGTACAACCTTGTACACACTTGTACAACCTTGTACACAATTGTACAACCTCGTACACACTTGTACAACTTTGTACACACTTGTACAACCTTGTACACACTTGTACAACCTTGTACACACTTGTACAACCTTGTACAAACTTGTACAACCTTGTACACACTTGTACAACCTTTTACACACTTGTACAGCCTTGTACACAATTGTACAACCTTGTACACACTTGTACAGCCTTGTACACAATTGTACAACCTTGTACACACTTGTACAACCTTGTACACTCTTGTACACACTTTTGCTTATCGTACACACTTGTACACCCTTGTAAAAACTTGTACATCCTTGTACACACTTGTACAACCTTGTACAAACTTGTACAAACTTGTACATCCTTGTACACGATTTTACACCCTTGTACACACTTGTAAAACCTTGTAAAAACTTGTACAACCTTGTACACACTTGTACACCCTTGTACACACTTGTACAAGCTTGTACACACTTGTACAAGCTTGTACACACTTGTACAACCTTGTACACACTTGTACAACCTTGTACACACTTGTACAACCTTGTACACACTTGTACAACCTTGTACACACTTGTACAACCTTGTACACACTTGTACAACCTTTTACACACTTGTACAATCTTGTACACAATTGTACAACCTTGTACACACTTGTAAAACCTTGTACACACTTGTACAACCTTGTACACAATTGTACAACCTTGTACACAATTGTACAACCTTGTACACACTTGTACAACCTTGTACACACTTGTACAACCTTGAACACACTTGTACAGCCTTGTACACAATTGTACAACCTTGTACACACTTGTACAACCTTGTACACACTTGTACAACCTTGTACACAATTGTACAGCCTTGTACACACTTGTACAACCTTGTACACACTTGTACAGCCTTGTACACAATTGTACAACCTTGTACACACTTGTACAACCTTGTACACACTTGTACAACCTTGTACACAATTGTACAGCCTTGTACACACTTGTACAACCTTGTACACACTTGTACATCCTCGTAAAAACTTGTACACCCTTGTACACACTTGTACAACCTTGTACAACCTTGTACACACTTGTACAGCCTTGTACAACCTTGTACACACTTGTAGAGCCTTGTAAAAACTTGTACACCCTTGTACACACATGTACAACCTTGTACACACCTTGTACAACCTTGTACACACTTGTACAACCTTGTAAAACTTGTACACATTTGTACACACTTGTACACCCTTGTACACACTTGTACAATCTTGTACAAACTTATACAATCTTGTACACACTTGTACAACCCAGTACACACTTGTACAATCTTGTACAAACTTGTACTCCCTTGTACAAACTTGTACATCCTGGTACACACTTGTACAACCTTGTACAAACTTGTACAAACTTGTACAAACTTGTACAAACTTGTACATCCTTGTACACGATTGTACACCCTTGTACACACTTGTACAACCTTGTACACACTTGTACAACCTGACACACAATTGTACAACCTTGTACACACTTGTACAACCTTGTACACACTTGTACAACCTTGTACACACTTGTACAACCTTGTACACAATTGTACAGCCTTGTACACACTTGTACAACCTTGTACACACTTGTACAGCCTTGTACAAAATTGTACAACCTTGTACACACTTGTACAGCCTTGTACACAATTGTACAACCTTGTACACACTTGTACAACCTTGTACACCCTTGTACAAACTTTTACACATCGTACACACTTGTACACCCTTGTACAAACTTGTACATCTTTGTACACACTTGTACAACCTTGTACACACTTGTACAACCTTGTACACACTTGTACAGCCATGTACACAATTGTACAACCTTGTACACAGTTGTACAGCCTTGTACACAATTGTACAAATTTGTACACACTTGTACAACCTTGTACACCCTTGTACACACTTTTACTTATCGTACACACTTGTACACCCTTGTACAAACTTGTTCATCCTTGTACACACTTGTACAACCTTGTACAAACTTGTACAAACTTTTACAAACTTGTACAAACTTGTACATCCTTGTACACACTTGTACAACCTTGTACAAACTTGTACAAACTTGTACATCCTTGTACACGATTTTACACCCTTGTACACACTTGTACAACCTTGTAAAAACTTGTACAACCTTGTACACACTTGTACACCCTTGTACACACTTGTACAACCTTGTACACACTTGTACAACCTTGTACACACTTGTACAACCTTGTACACACTTGTACAACCTTGTACACACTTGTACAACCTTGTACACACTTGTACAACCTTGTACACACTTGTACAACCTTGTACACACTTGTACAACCTTGTACACACTTGTACAACCTTGTACACACTTGTACAACCTTGTACACACTTGTACACACTTGTACAACCTTGTACACACTTGTACAACCTTGTACACACTTGTACAACCTTGTACACACTTGTACAACCTTGTACACACTTGTACAACCTTGTACACACTTGTACAACCATGTAAAAACTTGTACAACCTTGTACACACTTGTACACCCTTGTACACACTTGTACAAGCTTGTACACACTTGTACAACCTTGTACACACTTGTACACCCTTGTACACACTTGTACAACCTTTTACAAACTTGTACACAATTGTACAAACTTGTACATTATTGTACATACTTGTACACCCTTGTACACACTTGTACAACCTTGTACAAACCTGTACACCCTTGTACACACTTGTACAACCTTGTACAAACCTGTACACCCTTGTACACACTTGTACAAGCTTGTACACACTTGTACAAGCTTGTACACACTTGTACACCCTTGTTCAAACTTGTGCACCCTTGTACACCTTTGTACACCCTTGTACACATTTGTACAACCTTGTACAAACTTGTACACACTTGTACAAACTTGTACACACTTGTACAACCTTGTACAAACTTGTACAACCTTGTACACACTTGTACAACCTTGTACACACTTGTACAAGCTTGTACACACTTGTACAAGTTGTACACACTTGTACAAGTTGTACACACTTGTACAACCTTGTACACACTTGTACAACCTTGTACACACTTTTACAACCTTGTACACACTTGTACAACCTTGTACAAACTTGTACAAACTTGTACAACCTTTTCATCCTTGTACACCTTTGTACACACTTTTACTTATCGTACACATTTGTACAACCTTGTACAAACTTGTACACACTTGTACAACCTTGTACAAACTTGTACAACCTTGTACACACTTGTACAAGCTTGTACACACTTGTACAAGTTGTACACACTTGTACAACCTTGTACACACTTGTACAACCTTGTACACACTTGTACAACCTTGTACACAATTGTAAAACCTTGTACACACTTGTACAACCTTGTACAAACTTGTACACACTTGTACAAACTTTTACATCCTTGTACACATTTGTACACCCTTGTACACACTTGTACAACCTTGTTCAACCTTGTACAAACCTGTACACCCTTGTACACACTTGTACAAGCTTGTACACGATTGTACAGCCTTGTACACACTTGTGCACCCTTGTACAAACTTGTACATCCTTGTACACACTTGTACAACCTTGTACAAACTTGTACAAACTTGTACAAACTTGTACAAACTTGTACAAACTTGTACAAACTTGTACAAACTTGTACATCCTTGTACACGATTGTACACCCTTGTACACACTTGTACAACCTTGTACACACTTGTACAACCTGATACACAATTGTACAACCTTGTACACACTTGTACAACCTTGTACACACTTGGACAACCTTGTACACACTTGTACAACCTTGTACACACTTGTACAGCCTTGTACACAATTGTACAACCTTGTACACACTTGTACAACCTTGTACACACTTGTACAACCTTGTACACAATTGTACAGCCTTGTACACACTTGTACAACCTTGTACACACTTGTACAGCCTTGTACAAAATTGTACAACCTTGTACACACTTGTACAGCCTTGTACACAATTGTACAACCTTGTACACACTTGTACAACCTTGTACACCCTTGTACAAACTTTTACACATCGTACACACTTGTACACCCTTGTACAAACTTGTACATCCTTGTACAAACTTGTACAACCTTGTACACACTTGTACAATCTTGTACACACTTGTACAGCCTTGTACACACTTGTACAACCTTGTACACCCTTGTACAAACTTTTACACATCGTACACACTTGTACACCCTTGTACAAACTTGTACATCCTTGTACACACTTGTACAACCTTGTACACACTTGTACAATCTTGTACACACTTGTACAGCCTTGTACACAATTGTACAACCTTGTACACACTTGTACAGCCTTGTACACAATTGTACAACCTTGTACACACTTGTACAACCTTGTACACCCTTGTACACACTTTTACTTATCGTACACACTTGTACACCCTTGTACAAACTTGTACATCCTTGTACACACTTGTACAACCTTGTACAAACTTGTACAAACTTTTACATCCTTGTACACGATTTTACACCCTTGTACACACTTGTACAACCTTGTAAAAACTTGTACAACCTTGTACACACTTGTAAAACCTTGTAAAACTTGTACACCCTTGTACAAACTTGTACACCCCTGTACACACTTGTACACATTTGTACACACTTGTACACCCTTATACACACTTGTACAACCTTGTACAAACCTATACAATCTTGTACACACTTGTACAACCCAGTACACAACTTGTACAACCTTGTACACACTTGTACAACCTTGTAAAACTTGTACACCCTTGTACAAACTTTTACACCCCTGTACACACTTGTACACATTTGTACACACTTGTACACCCTTGTACACACTTGTACAACCTTGTACAAACTTATACAATCTTGTACACACTTGTACAACCCAGTACACACTTGTACAATCTTGTACAAACTTGTACATCCTTGTACACGATTGTATCCCTTGTACACACTTGTACAACCTTGTACACACTTGTACAACCTTGTACACAATTGTACAACCTTGTACACACTTGTACAACCTTGTACACAATTGTACAACCTTGTACACACTTGTACAACCTTGTACACACTTGCACAACTTTGTACACACTTGTACAGTCTTGTACACAATTGTACAACCTTGTACACACTTGTACAACCTTGTACACACTTGTACAACCTTGTACACAATTGTACAGCCTTGTACACACTTGTACAACCTTGTACACACTTGTACAGCCTTGTACACAATTGTACAACCTTGTACACACTTGTACAACCTTGTACACACTTGTACAACCTTGTACACAATTGTACAGCCTTGTACACACTTGTACAACCTTGTACACACTTGTACAACCTTGTAAAAACTTGTACACCCTTGTACACACTTGTACAACCTTGTACAACCTTGTACACACTTGTACAGCCTTGTACACAATTGTACAACCTTGTACACACTTGTACAACCTTGTACACAATTGTACAACCTCGTACACACTTGTACAACTTTGTACACACTTGTACAACCTTGTACACACTTGTACAACCTTGTACACACTTGTACAACCTTGTACACACTTGTACAACCTTGTACACACTTGTACAACCTTTTACACACTTGTACAGCCTTGTACACAATTGTACAACCTTGTACACACTTGTACAGCCTTGTACACAATTGTACAACCTTGTACACACTTGTACAACCTTGTACACTCTTGTACACACTTTTGCTTATCGTACACACTTGTACACCCTTGTAAAAACTTGTACATCCTTGTACACACTTGTACAACCTTGTACAAACTTGTACAAACTTGTACATCCTTGTACACGATTTTACACCCTTGTACACACTTGTAAAACCTTGTAAAAACTTGTACAACCTTGTACACACTTGTACACCCTTGTACACACTTGTACAAGCTTGTACACACTTGTACAAGCTTGTACACACTTGTACAACCTTGTACACACTTGTACAACCTTGTACACACTTGTACAACCTTGTACACACTTGTACAACCTTGTACACACTTGTACAACCTTGTACACACTTGTACAACCTTTTACACACTTGTACAATCTTGTACACAATTGTACAACCTTGTACACACTTGTAAAACCTTGTACACACTTGTACAACCTTGTACACAATTGTACAACCTTGTACACAATTGTACAACCTTGTACACACTTGTACAACCTTGTACACACTTGTACAACCTTGAACACACTTGTACAGCCTTGTACACAATTGTACAACCTTGTACACACTTGTACAACCTTGTACACACTTGTACAACCTTGTACACAATTGTACAGCCTTGTACACACTTGTACAACCTTGTACACACTTGTACAGCCTTGTACACAATTGTACAACCTTGTACACACTTGTACAACCTTGTACACACTTGTACAACCTTGTACACAATTGTACAGCCTTGTACACACTTGTACAACCTTGTACACACTTGTACATCCTCGTAAAAACTTGTACACCCTTGTACACACTTGTACAACCTTGTACAACCTTGTACACACTTGTACAGCCTTGTACAACCTTGTACACACTTGTAGAGCCTTGTAAAAACTTGTACACCCTTGTACACACATGTACAACCTTGTACACACCTTGTACAACCTTGTACACACTTGTACAACCTTGTAAAACTTGTACACATTTGTACACACTTGTACACCCTTGTACACACTTGTACAACCTTGTACAAACTTATACAATCTTGTACACACTTGTACAACCCAGTACACACTTGTACAATCTTGTACAAACTTGTACTCCCTTGTACAAACTTGTACATCCTGGTACACACTTGTACAACCTTGTACAAACTTGTACAAACTTGTACAAACTTGTACAAACTTGTACAAACTTGTACATCCTTGTACACGATTGTACACCCTTGTACACACTTGTACAACCTTGTACACACTTGTACAACCTGACACACAATTGTACAACCTTGTACACACTTGTACAACCTTGTACACACTTGTACAACCTTGTACACACTTGTACAACCTTGTACACAATTGTACAGCCTTGTACACACTTGTACAACCTTGTACACACTTGTACAGCCTTGTACAAAATTGTACAACCTTGTACACACTTGTACAGCCTTGTACACAATTGTACAACCTTGTACACACTTGTACAACCTTGTACACCCTTGTACAAACTTTTACACATCGTACACACTTGTACACCCTTGTACAAACTTGTACATCTTTGTACACACTTGTACAACCTTGTACACACTTGTACAACCTTGTACACACTTGTACAGCCTTGTACACAATTGTACAACCTTGTACACAGTTGTACAGCCTTGTACACAATTGTACAAATTTGTACACACTTGTACAACCTTGTACAACCCTTGTACACACTTTTACTTATCGTACACACTTGTACACCCTTGTACAAACTTGTTCATCCTTGTACACACTTGTACAACCTTGTACAAACTTGTACAAACTTTTACAAACTTGTACAAACTTGTACATCCTTGTACACACTTGTACAACCTTGTACAAACTTGTACAAACTTGTACATCCTTGTACACGATTTTACACCCTTGTACACACTTGTACAACCTTGTAAAAACTTGTACAACCTTGTACACACTTGTACACCCTTGTACACACTTGTACAACCTTGTACACACTTGTACAACCTTGTACACACTTGTACAACCTTGTACACACTTGTACAACCTTGTACACACTTGTACAACCTTGTACACACTTGTACAACCTTGTACACACTTGTACAACCTTGTACACACTTGTACAACCTTGTACACACTTGTACAACCTTGTACACACTTGTACACACTTGTACAACCTTGTACACACTTGTACAACCTTGTACACACTTGTACAACCTTGTACACACTTGTACAACCTTGTACACACTTGTACAACCTTGTACACACTTGTACAACCTTGTACACACTTGTACAACCATGTAAAAACTTGTACAACCTTGTACACACTTGTACACCCTTGTACACACTTGTACAAGCTTGTACACACTTGTACAACCTTGTACACACTTGTACACCCTTGTACACACTTGTACAACCTTTTACAAACTTGTACACAATTGTACAAACTTGTACATTATTGTACATACTTGTACACCCTTGTACACACTTGTACAACCTTGTACAAACCTGTACACCCTTGTACACACTTGTACAACCTTGTACAAACCTGTACACCCTTGTACACACTTGTACAAGCTTGTACACACTTGTACAAGCTTGTACACACTTGTACACCCTTGTTCAAACTTGTGCACCCTTGTACACCCTTGTACACCCTTGTACACATTTGTACAACCTTGTACAAACTTGTACACACTTGTACAAACTTGTACACACTTGTACAACCTT
>NW_026543114.1:0-55076 GCF_028750875.1 Macrosteles quadrilineatus | reverse complement strand
AAAAATTTTGAATGATGTAGCCCTTTAAATTTAGAACAAGATGGCGTGAATCCCATTTCTGTAAAAATTCTGGTTCAAAAGTTATTGTAAATTATGTTATTTTCCAATAAAAATCTCCATAACATAACGAAACATCTAAATTTTCTCCTAAATGCACCAAACGATTCTGATAAAAATTTTGAATGATGTAGCCCTTTAAATTCTGAACAAGATGGCGTGACTCCCATTTCTGTAAAAATTCTGGTTCAAAAGTAATTGTAAATTATGTTATTTTCCCATAAAAATCTCCATAACATAACGAAACATCTAAATTATCTCCTAAATGCACCAAACGATTCTGATAAAAATGTAGAATGATGTAGCACTTTAAATTCTGAACAAAATGGCATGACTCCCATTACTGTAAAAATTCCGGTTCAAAAGTTATTGTAAATTATGTTATTTTCCCATAAAAATCTCCATAACATAACGAAACATCTAAATTTTCTCCTAAATGCACCAAACGATTCTGATAAAAATGTAGAATGATGTAGTCCTTTAAATTCTGAACAAAATGGCGTGACTCCCATTACTGTAAAAATTCTGGTTCAAAAGTTATTGTAAATTATGTTATTTTCCCATAAAAATCTCCATAACATAACGAAACATCTAAATTTTTTCCTAAATGAACCAAACGATTCTGATAAAAATTTAGAATGATGTAGCCCTTTAAATTCTAAACAAAATGGCGTGACTCCCATTTCTGTAAAAATTCTGGTTCAAAAGTTATTGTAAATTATGTTATTTTCCAATAAAAATCTCCATAACATAACGAAACATCTAAATTTTCTCCTAAATGCACGAAACGATTCTGATAAAAATTTAGAATGATGTAGCCGTTTAAATTCTGAACAAAATGGCGTGACTCCCATTTCTGTAAAAATTCAGGTTCAAAAGTTATTGTAAATTATGTTTTTACCCATAAAAATCTCCATAACATAACGAAACATCAAAACTTTCTCCTAAATGCACCAAACGATTCTGATAAAAATTTAGAATGATGTAGCCCTTTAAATTCTGAACAAAATGGCGTGACTCCCATTACTGTAAAAATTCTGGTTCAAAAGTTATTGTAAATTATGTTATTTTCTTATAAAAATCTCCATAACATAACGAAACATCTAAATTTTCTCCTAAATGCACCAAACGATTCTGATAAAAATGTAGAATGATGTAGCCCTTTAAATTCTGAACAAAATGGCGTGACTCCCATTACTGTACAAATTCTGGTTCAAAAGTTATTGTAAATTATGTTATTTTCCCATAAAAATCTCCATAACATAACGAAACATCTAAATTTTCTCCTAAATGCACCAAACGATTCTGATAAAAATTTAGAATGATGTAGCCCTTTAAATTCTAAACAAAATGGCGTGACTCCCATTTCCGTAAAAATTCAGGTTCAAAAGTTATTGTAAATTATGTTATTTTCCCATAAAAATCTCCATAACATAACGAAACATCTAAATTTTCTCGTAAATGCACCAAACGATTCTGATAAAAATTTTGAATGATGTAGCCCTTTAAAATTAGAACAAGATGGCGTGACTCCCATTTCTGTAAAAATTCTGGTTCAAAAGTTATTGTAAATTATGTTATTTTCCCATAAAAATCTCCATAACATTACGAAACATTTAATTTTCTCCTAAATGCACCAAACGATTCTGATAAAAATTTTGAATGATGTAGCCCTTTAAATTTAGAACAAGATGGCGTGAATCCCATTTCTGTAAAAATTCTGGTTCAAAAGTTATTGTAAATTATGTTATTTTCCCATAAAAATCTCCATAACATAACGAAACATCTAAATTTTCTCCTAAATGCACCAAACGATTCTGATAAAAATTTAGAATGATGTAGCCCTTTAAGTTCTGAACAAAATGGCGTGACTCCCATTACTGTAAAAATTCTGGATCAAAAGTTATTGTAAATTATGTTATTTTCCCATAAAAATCTCCATAACATAACGAAACATCTAAATTTTCTCCTAAATGCACCAAACGATTCTGATAAAAATTTTGAATGATGTAGCCCTTTAAAATTAGAACAAGATGGCGTGACTCCCATTTCTGTAAAAATTCTGGTTCAAAAATTATTGTAAATTATGTTATTTTCCCATAAAAATCTCCATAACATTACGAAACATTTAATTTTCTCCTAAATGCACCAAACGATTCTGATAAAAATTTTGAATGATGTAGCCCTTTAAATTTAGAACAAGATGGCGTGAATCCCATTTCTGTAAAAATTCTGGTTCAAAAGTTATTGTAAATTATGTTATTTTCCAATAAAAATCTCCATAACATAACGAAACATCTAAATTTTCTCCTAAATGCACCAAACGATTCTGATAAAAATTTTGAATGATGTAGCCCTTTAAATTCTGAACAAGATGGCGTGACTCCCATTTCTGTAAAAATTCTGGTTCAAAAGTAATTGTAAATTATGTTATTTTCCCATAAAAATCTCCATAACATAACGAAACATCTAAATTATCTCCTAAATGCACCAAACGATTCTGATAAAAATGTAGAATGATGTAGCACTTTAAATTCTGAACAAAATGGCGTGACTCCCATTACTGTAAAAATTCCGGTTCAAAAGTTATTGTAAATTATGTTATTTTCCCATAAAAATCTCCATAACATAACGAAACATCTAAATTTTCTCCTAAATGCACCAAACGATTCTGATAAAAATGTAGAATGGTGTAGTCCTTTAAATTCTGAACAAAATGGCGTGACTCCCATTACTGTAAAAATTCTGGTTCAAAAGTTATTGTAAATTATGTTATTTTCCCATAAAAATCTCCATAACATAACGAAACATCTAAATTTTTTCCTAAATGAACCAAACGATTCTGATAAAAATTTAGAATGATGTAGCCCTTTAAATTCTAAACAAAATGGCGTGACTCCCATTTCTGTAAAAATTCTGGTTCAAAAGTTATTGTAAATTATGTTATTTTCCAATAAAAATCTCCATAACATAACGAAACATCTAAATTTTCTCCTAAATGCACGAAACGATTCTGATAAAAATTTAGAATGATGTAGCCGTTTAAATTCTGAACAAAATGGCGTGACTCCCATTTCTGTAAAAATTCAGGTTCAAAAGTTATTGTAAATTATGTTTTTACCCATAAAAATCTCCATAACATAACGAAACATCAAAACTTTCTCCTAAATGCACCAAACGATTCTGATAAAAATTTAGAATGATGTAGCCCTTTAAATTCTGAACAAAATGGCGTGACTCCCATTACTGTAAAAATTCTGGTTCAAAAGTTATTGTAAATTATGTTATTTTCTTATAAAAATCTCCATAACATAACGAAACATCTAAATTTTCTCCTAAATGCACCAAACGATTCTGATAAAAATTTAGAATGATGTAGCCCTTTAAATTCTGAACAAAATGGCATGACACCCATTACTGTAAAAATTCTGGTTCAAAAGTTATTGTAAATTATGTAATTTTCCTATAAGAATCTCCATAACATAACGAAACATTTAATTTTCTCCTAAATGAACCAAACGATTCTGATAAAAATTTAGAATGATGTAGCCCTTTAAATTCTGAACAAAATGGCATGACTCCCATTACTGTAAAAATTCTGGTTCAAAAGTTATTGTAAATTATGTTATTTCCCAATTAAAATCTCCATATCATAACGAAACATCTAAATTTTCTCCTAAATGCACCAAACGATTTTGATAAAAATTTAGAATGATGTAGCCCTTTAAATTCTGAACAAAATGGCATGACTCCCATTACTGTATAAATTCTGGTTCAAAAGTTATTGTAAATTATGTTATTTCCCAATAAAAATCTCCATAACATAACGAAACATCTAAATTTTCTCCTAAATGCACCAAACGATTCTGATAAAAATTTAGAATGATGTAGCCCTTTAAATTCTAAACAAAATGGCGTGACTCCCATTTCCGTAAAAATTCAAGTTCAAAAGTTATTGTAAATTATGTTATTTTCCCATAAAAATCTCCATAACATAACGAAACATCTAAATTTTCTCGTAAATGCACCAAACGATTCTGATAAAAATTTTGAATGATGTAGCCCTTTAAAATTAGAACAAGATGGCGTGACTCCCATTTCTGTAAAAATTCTGGTTCAAAAGTTATTGTAAATTATGTTATTTTCCCATAAAAATCTCCATAACATTACGAAACATTTAATTTTCTCCTAAATGCACCAAACGATTCTGATAAAAATTTTGAATGATGTAGCCCTTTAAATTTAGAACAAGATGGCGTGAATCCCATTTCTGTAAAAATTCTGGTTCAAAAGTTATTGTAAATTATGTTATTTTCCAATAAAAATCTCCATAACATAACGAAACATCTAAATTTTCTCCTAAATGCACCAAACGATTCTGATAAAAATTTTGAATGATGTAGCCCTTTAAATTCTGAACAAGATGGCGTGACTCCCATTTCTGTAAAAATTCTGGTTCAAAAGTAATTGTAAATTATGTTATTTTCCCATAAAAATCTCCATAACATAACGAAACATCTAAATTATCTCCTAAATGCACCAAACGATTCTGATAAAAATGTAGAATGATGTAGCACTTTAAATTCTGAACAAAATGGCATGACTCCCATTACTGTAAAAATTCCGGTTCAAAAGTTATTGTAAATTATGTTATTTTCCCATAAAAATCTCCATAACATAACGAAACATCTAAATTTTCTCCTAAATGCACCAAACGATTCTGATAAAAATGTAGAATGATGTAGTCCTTTAAATTCTGAACAAAATGGCGTGACTCCCATTACTGTAAAAATTCTGGTTCAAAAGTTATTGTAAATTATGTTATTTTCCCATAAAAATCTCCATAACATAACGAAACATCTAAATTTTTTCCTAAATGAACCAAACGATTCTGATAAAAATTTAGAATGATGTAGCTCTTTAAATTCTAAACAAAATGGCGTGACTCCCATTTCTGTAAAAATTCTGGTTCAAAAGTTATTGTAAATTATGTTATTTTCCAATAAAAATCTCCATAACATAACGAAACATCTAAATTTTCTCCTAAATGCACGAAACGATTCTGATAAAAATTTAGAATGATGTAGCCGTTTAAATTCTGAACAAAATGGCGTGACTCCCATTTCTGTAAAAATTCAGGTTCAAAAGTTATTGTAAATTATGTTTTTACCCATAAAAATCTCCATAACATAACGAAACATCAAAACTTTCTCCTAAATGCACCAAACGATTCTGATAAAAATTTAGAATGATGTAGCCCTTTAAATTCTGAACAAAATGGCGTGACTCCCATTACTGTAAAAATTCTGGTTCAAAAGTTATTGTAAATTATGTTATTTTCTTATAAAAATCTCCATAACATAACGAAACATCTAAATTTTCTCCTAAATGCACCAAACGATTCTGATAAAAATGTAGAATGATGTAGCCCTTTAAATTCTGAACAAAATGGCGTGACTCCCATTACTGTACAAATTCTGGTTCAAAAGTTATTGTAAATTATGTTATTTTCCCATAAAAATCTCCATAACATAACGAAACATCTAAATTTTCTCCTAAATGCACCAAACGATTCTGATAAAAATTTAGAATGATGTAGCCCTTTAAATTCTAAACAAAATGGCGTGACTCCCATTTCCGTAAAAATTCAGGTTCAAAAGTTATTGTAAATTATGTTATTTTCCCATAAAAATCTCCATAACATAACGAAACATCTAAATTTTCTCGTAAATGCACCAAACGATTCTGATAAAAATTTTGAATGATGTAGCCCTTTAAAATTAGAACAAGATGGCGTGACTCCCATTTCTGTAAAAATTCTGGTTCAAAAGTTATTGTAAATTATGTTATTTTCCCATAAAAATCTCCATAACATTACGAAACATTTAATTTTCTCCTAAATGCACCAAACGATTCTGATAAAAATTTTGAATGATGTAGCCCTTTAAATTTAGAACAAGATGGCGTGAATCCCATTTCTGTAAAAATTCTGGTTCAAAAGTTATTGTAAATTATGTTATTTTCCCATAAAAATCTCCATAACATAACGAAACATCTAAATTTTCTCCTAAATGCACCAAACGATTCTGATAAAAATTTAGAATGATGTAGCCCTTTAAGTTCTGAACAAAATGGCGTGACTCCCATTACTGTAAAAATTCTGGATCAAAAGTTATTGTAAATTATGTTATTTTCCCATAAAAATCTCCATAACATAACGAAACATCTAAATTTTCTCCTAAATGCACCAAACGATTCTGATAAAAATTTAGAATGATGTAGCCCTTTAAATTCTGAACAAAATGGCGTGACTCCCATTACTGTAAAAATTCTGGTTCAAAAGTTATTGTAAATTATGTTATTTTCCCATAAAAATCTCCATAACATAACGAAACATCTAAATTTTCTCCTAAATGCACCAAACGATTCTGATAAAAATTTAGAATGATGTAGCCCTCTAAATTCTGAACAAAATGGCGTGACGTCCATTTCTGTAAAAATTCTGGTTCAAAAGTTATTGTAAATTATGTAATTTTCCTATAAAAATCTCCATAACATAACGAAACATTTAATTTTCTCCTAAATGAACCAAACGATTCTGATAAAAAGTTAGAATGATGTAGCCCTTTAAATTCTGAACAAGATAACCTGACTCCCATTTCTGTAAAAATTCTGGTTCAAAAGTTATTGTAAATTATGTTATTTCCCAATAAAAATCTCCATAACATAACGAAACATCTAAATTTTCTCCTAAATGCACCAAACGATTCTGATAAAAATTTAGAATGATGTAGCCCTTTAAATTCTGAACAAAATGGCATGACTCCCATTACTGTAAAAATTCTGGTTCAAAAGTTATTGTAAATTATGTAATTTTCCTATAAAAATCTCCATAACATAACGAAACATTTAATTTTCTCCTAAATGAACCAAACGATTCTGATAAAAATTTAGAATGATGTAGCCCTTTAAATTCTGAACAAAATGGCATGACTCCCATTACTGTAAAAATTCTGGTTCAAAAGTTATTGTAAATTATGTTATTTCCCAATTAAAATCTCCATATCATAACGAAACATCTAAATTTTCTCCTAAATGCACCAAACGATTTTGATAAAAATTTAGAATGATGTAGCCCTTTAAATTCTGAACAAAATGGCATGACACCCATTACTGTAAAAATTCTGGTTCAAAAGTTATTGTAAATTATGTAATTTTCCTATAAAAATCTCCATAACATTACGAAACATTTAATTTTCTCCTAAATGAACCAAACGATTCTGATAAAAATTTAGAATGATGTAGCCCTTTAAATTCTGAACAAAATGGCATGACTCCCATTACTGTAAAAATTCTGGTTCAAAAGTTATTGTAAATTATGTTATTTCCCAATTAAAATCTCCATATCATAACGAAACATCTAAATTTTCTCCTAAATGCACCAAACGATTTTGATAAAAATTTAGAATGATGTAGCCCTTTAAATTCTGAACAAAATGGCGTGACGTCCATTTCTGTAAAAATTCTGGTTCAAAAGTTATTGTAAATTATGTAATTTTCCTATAAAAATCTCCATAACATAACGAAACATTTAATTTTCTCCTAAATGAACCAAACGATTCTGATAAAAATTTAGAATGATGTAGCCCTTTAAATTCTGAACAAGATAACCTGACTCCCATTTCTGTAAAAATTCTGGTTCAAAAGTTATTGTAAATTATGTTATTTCCCAATAAAAATCTCCATAACATAACGAAACATCTAAATTTTCTCGTAAATGCACCAAACGATTCTGATAAAAATTTTGAATGATGTAGCCCTTTAAAATTAGAACAAGATGGCGTGACTCCCATTTCTGTAAAAATTCTGGTTCAAAAGTTATTGTAAATTATGTTATTTTCCCATAAAAATCTCCATAACATTACGAAACATTTAATTTTCTCCTAAATGCACCAAACGATTCTGATAAAAATTTTGAATGATGTAGCCCTTTAAATTTAGAACAAGATGGCGTGAATCCCATTTCTGTAAAAATTCTGGTTCAAAAGTTATTGTAAATTATGTTATTTTCCAATTAAAATCTCCATATCATAACGAAACATCTAAATTTTCTCCTAAATGCACCAAACGATTTTGATAAAAATTTAGAATGATGTAGCCCTTTAAATTCTGAACAAAATGGCGTGACGTCCATTTCTGTAAAAATTCTGGTTCAAAAGTTATTGTAAATTATGTAATTTTCCTATAAAAATCTCCATAACATAACGAAACATTTAATTTTCTCCTAAATGAACCAAACGATTCTGATAAAAATTTAGAATGATGTAGCCCTTTAAATTCTGAACAAGATAACCTGACTCCCATTTCTGTAAAAATTCTGGTTCAAAAGTTATTGTAAATTATGTTATTTCCCAATAAAAATCTCCATAACATAACGAAACATCTAAATTTTCTCCTAAATGCACCAAACGATTCTGATAAAAATTTAGAATGATGTAGCCCTTTAAATTCTGAACAAAATGGCATGACTCCCATTACTGTAAAAATTCTGGTTCAAAAGTTATTGTAAATTATGTAATTTTCCTATAAAAATCTCCATAACATAACGAAACATTTAATTTTCTCCTAAATGAACCAAACGATTCTGATAAAAATTTAGAATATTGTAGCCCTTTAAATTCTGAACAAAATGGCATGACTCCCATTACTGTAAAAATTCTGGTTCAAAAGTTATTGTAAATTATGTTATTTCCCAATTAAAATCTCCATATCATAACGAAACATCTAAATTTTCTCCTAAATGCACCAAACGATTTTGATAAAAATTTAGAATGATGTAGCCCTTTAAATTCTGAACAAAATGGCATGACACCCATTACTGTAAAAATTCTGGTTCAAAAGTTATTGTAAATTATGTAATTTTCCTATAAGAATCTCCATAACATAACGAAACATTTAATTTTCTCCTAAATGAACCAAACGATTCTGATAAAAATTTAGAATGATGTAGCCCTTTAAATTCTGAACAAAATGGCATGACTCCCATTACTGTAAAAATTCTGGTTCAAAAGTTATTGTAAATTATGTTATTTCCCAATTAAAATCTCCATATCATAACGAAACATCTAAATTTTCTCCTAAATGCACCAAACGATTTTGATAAAAATTTAGAATGATGTAGCCCTTTAAATTCTGAACAAAATGGCATGACTCCCATTACTGTATAAATTCTGGTTCAAAAGTTATTGTAAATTATGTTATTTCCCAATAAAAATCTTCATAACATAACGAAACATCTAAATTTTCTCCTAAATGCACCAAACGATTCTGATAAAAATTTAGAATGATGTAGCCCTTTAAATTCTAAACAAAATGGCGTGACTCCCATTTCCGTAAAAATTCAGGTTCAAAAGTTATTGTAAATTATGTTATTTTCCCATAAAAATCTCCATAACATAACGAAACATCTAAATTTTCTCGTAAATGCACCAAACGATTCTGATAAAAATTTTGAATGATGTAGCCCTTTAAAATTAGAACAAGATGGCGTGACTCCCATTTCTGTAAAAATTCTGGTTCAAAAATTATTGTAAATTATGTTATTTTCCCATAAAAATCTCCATAACATTACGAAACATTTAATTTTCTCCTAAATGCACCAAACGATTCTGATAAAAATTTTGAATGATGTAGCCCTTTAAATTTAGAACAAGATGGCGTGAATCCCATTTCTGTAAAAATTCTGGTTCAAAAGTTATTGTAAATTATGTTATTTTCCAATAAAAATCTCCATAACATAACGAAACATCTAAATTTTCTCCTAAATGCACCAAACGATTCTGATAAAAATTTTGAATGATGTAGCCCTTTAAATTCTGAACAAGATGGCGTGACTCCCATTTCTGTAAAAATTCTGGTTCAAAAGTAATTGTAAATTATGTTATTTTCCCATAAAAATCTCCATAACATAACGAAACATCTAAATTATCTCCTAAATGCACCAAACGATTCTGATAAAAATGTAGAATGATGTAGCACTTTAAATTCTGAACAAAATGGCGTGACTCCCATTACTGTAAAAATTCCGGTTCAAAAGTTATTGTAAATTATGTTATTTTCCCATAAAAATCTCCATAACATAACGAAACATCTAAATTTTCTCCTAAATGCACCAAACGATTCTGATAAAAATGTAGAATGGTGTAGTCCTTTAAATTCTGAACAAAATGGCGTGACTCCCATTACTGTAAAAATTCTGGTTCAAAAGTTATTGTAAATTATGTTATTTTCCCATAAAAATCTCCATAACATAACGAAACATCTAAATTTTTTCCTAAATGAACCAAACGATTCTGATAAAAATTTAGAATGATGTAGCCCTTTAAATTCTAAACAAAATGGCGTGACTCCCATTTCTGTAAAAATTCTGGTTCAAAAGTTATTGTAAATTATGTTATTTTCCAATAAAAATCTCCATAACATAACGAAACATCTAAATTTTCTCCTAAATGCACGAAACGATTCTGATAAAAATTTAGAATGATGTAGCCGTTTAAATTCTGAACAAAATGGCGTGACTCCCATTTCTGTAAAAATTCAGGTTCAAAAGTTATTGTAAATTATGTTTTTACCCATAAAAATCTCCATAACATAACGAAACATCAAAACTTTCTCCTAAATGCACCAAACGATTCTGATAAAAATTTAGAATGATGTAGCCCTTTAAATTCTGAACAAAATGGCGTGACTCCCATTACTGTAAAAATTCTGGTTCAAAAGTTATTGTAAATTATGTTATTTTCTTATAAAAATCTCCATAACATAACGAAACATCTAAATTTTCTCCTAAATGCACCAAACGATTCTGATAAAAATTTAGAATGATGTAGCCCTTTAAATTCTGAACAAAATGGCATGACACCCATTACTGTAAAAATTCTGGTTCAAAAGTTATTGTAAATTATGTAATTTTCCTATAAGAATCTCCATAACATAACGAAACATTTAATTTTCTCCTAAATGAACCAAACGATTCTGATAAAAATTTAGAATGATGTAGCCCTTTAAATTCTGAACAAAATGGCATGACTCCCATTACTGTAAAAATTCTGGTTCAAAAGTTATTGTAAATTATGTTATTTCCCAATTAAAATCTCCATATCATAACGAAACATCTAAATTTTCTCCTAAATGCACCAAACGATTTTGATAAAAATTTAGAATGATGTAGCCCTTTAAATTCTGAACAAAATGGCATGACTCCCATTACTGTATAAATTCTGGTTCAAAAGTTATTGTAAATTATGTTATTTCCCAATAAAAATCTCCATAACATAACGAAACATCTAAATTTTCTCCTAAATGCACCAAACGATTCTGATAAAAATTTAGAATGATGTAGCCCTTTAAATTCTAAACAAAATGGCGTGACTCCCATTTCCGTAAAAATTCAAGTTCAAAAGTTATTGTAAATTATGTTATTTTCCCATAAAAATCTCCATAACATAACGAAACATCTAAATTTTCTCGTAAATGCACCAAACGATTCTGATAAAAATTTTGAATGATGTAGCCCTTTAAAATTAGAACAAGATGGCGTGACTCCCATTTCTGTAAAAATTCTGGTTCAAAAGTTATTGTAAATTATGTTATTTTCCCATAAAAATCTCCATAACATTACGAAACATTTAATTTTCTCCTAAATGCACCAAACGATTCTGATAAAAATTTTGAATGATGTAGCCCTTTAAATTTAGAACAAGATGGCGTGAATCCCATTTCTGTAAAAATTCTGGTTCAAAAGTTATTGTAAATTATGTTATTTTCCAATAAAAATCTCCATAACATAACGAAACATCTAAATTTTCTCCTAAATGCACCAAACGATTCTGATAAAAATTTTGAATGATGTAGCCCTTTAAATTCTGAACAAGATGGCGTGACTCCCATTTCTGTAAAAATTCTGGTTCAAAAGTAATTGTAAATTATGTTATTTTCCCATAAAAATCTCCATAACATAACGAAACATCTAAATTATCTCCTAAATGCACCAAACGATTCTGATAAAAATGTAGAATGATGTAGCACTTTAAATTCTGAACAAAATGGCGTGACTCCCATTACTGTAAAAACTCCGGTTCAAAAGTTATTGTAAATTATGTTATTTTCCCATAAAAATCTCCATAACATAACGAAACATCTAAATTTTCTCCTAAATGCACCAAACGATTCTGATAAAAATGTAGAATGATGTAGTCCTTTAAATTCTGAACAAAATGGCGTGACTCCCATTACTGTAAAAATTCTGGTTCAAAAGTTATTGTAAATTATGTTATTTTCCCATAAAAATCTCCATAACATAACGAAACATCTAAATTTTTTCCTAAATGAACCAAACGATTCTGATAAAAATTTAGAATGATGTAGCCCTTTAAATTCTAAACAAAATGGCGTGACTCCCATTTCTGTAAAAATTCTGGTTCAAAAGTTATTGTAAATTATGTTATTTTCCAATAAAAATCTCCATAACATAACGAAACATCTAAATTTTCTCCTAAATGCACGAAACGATTCTGATAAAAATTTAGAATGATGTAGCCGTTTAAATTCTGAACAAAATGGCGTGACTCCCATTTCTGTAAAAATTCAGGTTCAAAAGTTATTGTAAATTATGTTTTTACCCATAAAAATCTCCATAACATAACGAAACATCAAAACTTTCTCCTAAATGCACCAAACGATTCTGATAAAAATTTAGAATGATGTAGCCCTTTAAATTCTGAACAAAATGGCGTGACTCCCATTACTGTAAAAATTCTGGTTCAAAAGTTATTGTAAATTATGTTATTTTCTTATAAAAATCTCCATAACATAACGAAACATCTAAATTTTCTCCTAAATGCACCAAACGATTCTGATAAAAATGTAGAATGATGTAGCCCTTTAAATTCTGAACAAAATGGCGTGACTCCCATTACTGTACAAATTCTGGTTCAAAAGTTATTGTAAATTATGTTATTTTCCCATAAAAATCTCCATAACATAACGAAACATCTAAATTTTCTCCTAAATGCACCAAACGATTCTGATAAAAATTTAGAATGATGTAGCCCTTTAAATTCTAAACAAAATGGCGTGACTCCCATTTCCGTAAAAATTCAGGTTCAAAAGTTATTGTAAATTATGTTATTTTCCCATAAAAATCTCCATAACATAACGAAACATCTAAATTTTCTCGTAAATGCACCAAACGATTCTGATAAAAATTTTGAATGATGTAGCCCTTTAAAATTAGAACAAGATGGCGTGACTCCCATTTCTGTAAAAATTCTGGTTCAAAAGTTATTGTAAATTATGTTATTTTCCCATAAAAATCTCCATAACATTACGAAACATTTAATTTTCTCCTAAATGCACCAAACGATTCTGATAAAAATTTTGAATGATGTAGCCCTTTAAATTTAGAACAAGATGGCGTGAATCCCATTTCTGTAAAAATTCTGGTTCAAAAGTTATTGTAAATTATGTTATTTTCCAATAAAAATCTCCATAACATAACGAAACATCTAAATTTTCTCCTAAATGCACCAAACGATTCTGATAAAAATTTTGAATGATGTAGCCCTTTAAATTCTGAACAAGATGGCGTGACTCCCATTTCTGTAAAAATTCTGGTTCAAAAGTTATTGTAAATTATGTTATTTTCCCATAAAAATCTCCATAACATAACGAAACATCTAAATTATCTCCTAAATGCACCAAACGATTCTGATAAAAATGTAGAATGATGTAGCACTTTAAATTCTGAACAAAATGGCGTGACTCCCATTACTGTAAAAATTCCGGTTCAAAAGTTATTGTAAATTATGTTATTTTCCCATAAAAATCTCCATAACATAACGAAACATCTAAATATTCTCCTAAATGCACCAAACGATTCTGATAAAAATGTAGAATGATGTAGTCCTTTAAATTCTGAACAAAATGGCGTGACTCCCATTACTGTAAAAATTCTGGTTCAAAAGTTATTGTAAATTATGTTATTTTCCCATAAAAATCTCCATAACATAACGAAACATCTAAATTTTTTCCTAAATGAACCAAACGATTCTGATAAAAATTTAGAATGATGTAGCCCTTTAAATTCTAAACAAAATGGCGTGACTCCCATTTCTGTAAAAATTCTGGTTCAAAAGTTATTGTAAATTATGTTATTTTCCAATAAAAATCTCCATAACATAACGAAACATCTAAATTTTCTCCTAAATGCACGAAACGATTCTGATAAAAATTTAGAATGATGTAGCCGTTTAAATTCTGAACAAAATGGCGTGACTCCCATTTCTGTAAAAATTCAGGTTCAAAAGTTATTGTAAATTATGTTTTTACCCATAAAAATCTCCATAACATAACGAAACATCAAAATTTTCTCCTAAATGCACCAAATGATTCTGATAAAAATTTAGAATGATGTAGCCCTTTAAATTCTGAACAAAATGGCGTGACTCCCATTACTGTAAAAATTCTGGTTCAAAAGTTATTGTAAATTATGTTATTTTCTTATAAAAATCTCCATAACATAACGAAACATCTAAATTTTCTCCTAAATGCACCAAACGATTCTGATAAAAATGTAGAATGATGTAGCCCTTTAAATTCTGAACAAAATGGCGTGACTCCCATTACTGTACAAATTCTGGTTCAAAAGTTATTGTAAATTATGTTATTTTCCCATAAAAATCTCCATAACATAACGAAACATCTAAATTTTTTCCTAAATGAACCAAACGATTCTAAGATAATAGATCACAGATCATAGATCACAGATCAAAGATCACAGATCACAGATCAAAGATCACAGATCAAAGATTACAGATCAAATATCACAGATCACAGATCACAGATCAAAGATCACAGATCAAAGATCACCGATCAAAGATTACACATCACAGATCAAAGATCAAAGATCACAGATCAAAGATCACAGATCACAGATCACAGATCAAAGCTCACAGATCACAGATCACGGATAAAAGATCATAGATCACAGATCAAAGATCACAGATAAAAGATCACAGATCAATGATCAAAGATCAAATATCACAGATCACAGATCAAAGATCAAAGATCACAGATCATAGATCACACATCAAAGATCACAGATCACAGATCACAGATAAAAGATCAAAGATAATAGATCACAGATCATAGATCACAGATCAAAGATCACAGATCACAGATCAAAGATCACAGATCAAAGATCACAGATCAAAGATCACAGATCAAAGATCACAGATCAAATATCACAGATCACAGATCACAGATCACAGATCAAATATCACAGATCACAGATTACAGATCAAAGATCACAGATCACAGATCACAGATCAAAGATCACAGATCACAAATCACAGATCAAAGATCACAGATCACAGATCACAGATAACAGATAAAATATCAACGATAATAGATCACGGATCAAAGATCATAGATCAAATATCACAGATCAAAGATCACAGATCAAAGATCACACATCACAAATCAAAGATCACACATCACAAATCAAAGATCACAGATAAAAGATAACAGATCAAAGATTACAGATAAGAGATAAAAGATCACAGATCATAGATCACAGATCACAGATCACAGATCACAGATCAAAGATCACAGATCACAGATCACAGATCACAGAACAAAGATCAAAGATCATAGATCAAAGATAACAGATCAAAGACCACAGATCACAGATCACAGATCAAAGATCACAGATCACAGATCAAATATCACAGATCAAAGATCATAGATCACAGATCACAGATCAAAGATCACAGATCACGGATAAAAGATCAAAGATAATAGATCACAGATCACAGATCAAAGATCACAGATCACAGATAAAAGGGCTACATCATTCTAAATTTTTATCAGAATCGTTAGGTGCATTTAGGAGAAAATTTAGATGTTTCGTTATGTTATGGAGATTTTTATAGGAAAATAACATAATTTACAATAACTTTTGAACCAGAATTTTTACAGAAATGGGAGTCACGCAATTTTGTTCAGAATTGAAAGGGCTACAGCATTCTAAATTTTTATCAGAATCGTTTGGTGCATTTAGGAGAAAATTTAGATGTTTTAATATGTTATGGAGATTTTTATGGGAAAATAACATAATTTACAATAACTTTTGTACCAGAATTTTTACAGAAATAGGAGTCACGCCATTTTTTTCAGAATTTAAAGGGCTACATCATTCTAAATTTTTATCAGAATCGTTTGGTGCATTTACGAGAAAATTTAGATGTTTCGTAATGTTATGGAGATTTTTATGGGAAAATAACATAATTTACAATAACTTTTGAACCAGAATTTTTACAGAAATGGGAGTCACGCCATTTTGTTCAGAATTTAAACGGCTACATCATTCTAAATTTTTATCAGAATCGTTTGGTGCATTTAGGAGAAAATTTAGATGTTTCGTTATGTTATGGAGATTTTTATGGGAAAATCACATAATTTACAATTACTTTTGAACCAGAATTTTTACAGTAATGGGAGTCACGCCATTTTGTTCAGAATTTAAAGGGCTACATCATTCTAAATTTTTATCAAAATCCTTTGGTGTATTTTAGAGAAAATTGTATTTTTCGTAATTTTTTAGAGGTTGTTATGGGAAATTTACATAATTTACAATAACTTTTGAACCAGAACTGAATTGAAAAATACACGAAAAACAAAAATTATTGTAAATTATGTAATTTTCCCATAACAACCTCTAAAAAATTACAAAAAATACAATTTTCTCTAAAATACACCAAAAGATTTTGATACAATTTTAGTATGTTGTAGCCCTTTAAATTCTAAACCAAACGGTAGGACTCCCAAATTCTCTAAAAATTCTGGTTCAAAAATTATTGTAAATTATGTAATTTTCCCTTAACAACCTCTAAAAAATTACGAAAAATACAATTTTCTCTAAAATACACCAAAGGATTTTGATAAAAATTTAGTATGTTGTAGCCCTTTAAATTCTAAACCAAACGGTATGACTCCCATTTCTCTAAAAATTCTGGTTAAAAAATTATTGTAAATTATGTAATTTTCCCATAACAACCTCTAAAAAATTACGAAAAATACAATTTTCTCTAAAATACACCAAAGGATTTTGATAAAATTTTTGTATGTTGTAGACCTTTGAATTCTTAACAAAACGGAATGACTCCCAATTCTCTAAAAATTTTGGTTCAAAAGTTATTGTAAGCTATGTTTTTTTTACATAACAACCTCCAAAAAATTACGAAAAATACAATTTTCTCGAAAATACACCAAACGATTTTGATACAAATTTAGTATGTTGGGGCCCTTTCAATTCTAAACAAAACAGTATGACTCCAATTTCTCTAAAAAATCTGGTTCAAAAGTTATTGTAAATTATGTAATTTTCCCATAACAACCTCCAAAAAATTACGAAAAATACAATTTTCTCTAAAATACACCAAAGGATTTTGATAAAATTTTAGTATGTTGTAGCCCTTTAAATTCAAAACAAAACGGTATGACACCCATTTCTCTAAAAATTCTGGTTCAAAAATTATTGTAAATTATGTAATTTTCCCATAACAACCTCTAAAAAATTACAAAAAATACAATTTTCTCTAAAATACACCAACTGTTCAGAATTTAAAGGGCTACATCATTCTAAATTTTTATCAGAATCGTTTGGTGCATTTAGGAGAAAATTTTGATGTTTCGTTATGTTATGAAATTTTTATGGGAAAATAACATAATTTACAATAACTTTTGAACCAGAATTTTTACAGAAATGGGAGTCACGTTATCTTGTTCAGAATTAAAAGGGCTACATCATTCTAAATTGACCCTCTTCAATCGATAGTGCTTGTCAAGACGAGTGCAACGAGTATATTATTGCATATGTTAAGAAGATTAAGAAATCGAGTTTTTTCGGTGGACCTTGATCTCTAAAAAACCAATTTTCGACTATCACTAGATTCTTTCCGGACCCTATACAATCGATAGTGCTCGTCAAGACGAGTGCAACGAGTATATTATTGCATATGTAAAGAAGATTACGAAATAGAGTTTTTTCGGTGGACCTTGATCTCCTAAAAACCAATTTTCGACTATTACCAGATTCTTTCCGGACTCTCTACAATCGATAGTGCTCGTCAAGACGAGTGTAACGGGTATATTATTGCATATGTTAAGATGATTACGAAATCGAGTTTTTTCGGTGGACCTTGATCTCTAAAAAACCAATTTTCGACTATCACTAGATTCTTTCCGGACCCTATACAATCGATAGTGCTCGTCAAGACGAGTGCAACGAGTATATTATTGCATATGTAAATAAGATTACGAAATAGAGTTTTTTCGGTGGACCTTTATCTCCTAAAAACCAATTTTCGACTATTACCAGATTCTTTCCGGACTCTCTACAATCGATAGTGCTCGTCAAGACGAGTGTAACGGGTATTTTATTGCATATGTTAAGATGATTACGAAATCGAGTTTTTTTCGGTGGACCTTGATCTCTAAAAAAACAATTTTCGACTATCACTAGATTCTTTCCGGACCCTATACAATCGTCATAATACGACAGATCAAAGATCACAGATCACAGATCACACATCAAAGATCACAGATCAAAGATCACAGATCACAGATCAAAGATCAAAGATCAAAGATCAAAGATCAAAGATCACAGATCAAAGATCACAGATCACAGATCACGGATAAAAGATCAAAGACAATAGATCACAGATCATAGATCACAGATCAAAGATCACAGATCACAGATCACAGATCGGAGATCAAAGATCACAGATCAAAGATCACAGATCACAGATTACACATCACAGATCAAAGATCAAAGATCACAGATCAAAGATCACAGATCACAGATCACAGATCAAAGCTCACAGATCACAGATCACGGATAAAAGATCATAGATCACAGATCAAAGATCTCAGATAAAAGATCACAGATCAATGATCAAAGATCAAATATCACAGATCACAGATCAAAGATCAAAGATCACAGATAAAAGATCACACATCAAAGATCAATGATCACACATCAAAGATCACGGATCAAATATCACAGATCACAGATCACAGATCAAAGATCACAGATCACAGATCACAGATCATAGATCACAGATCAAAGATAATAGATCACAGATCACAGATCACAGATCGGAGATCAAAGATCACAGATCAAAGATCACAGATCACAGATCACACATCAAAAATCACAGATCAAAGATCACAGATCACAGATCAAAGATCAAAGATCACAGATCATAGATCACAGATCAAAGATCACAGATCAAAGATCACAGATCATAGATCACAGATCAAAGATAATAGATCACAGATCACAGATCACAGATCAAAGATCATAGATCACAGATCAAAGATCATACATCAAAGATTACCTATCAAAGATCAAAGATCACAGATCAAAGATCACAGATCAAAGATCACAGATCAAAGATCACAGATCAAAGATCACAGATCACATATCAAAGATCACAGATCAAATATCACAGATCAAAGATCACAGATAAAAGATCACAGATCAAATATCACAGATCTCAGATCACAGATCAAATATCACAGATCACAGATCACAGATCACAGATCACAGATCACAGATCAAAGATCACAGATCAAAGATCATAGATCATAGATCACAGATCAAAAATAATAGATCACAGATCACAGATCACAGATCGGAAATCAAAGATCACAGATCAAAGATCAAAGATCAAAGATCACAGATCATGGATGACAGATCAAAGATCACAGATCAAAGATCACAGATCAAAGATCAGAGATCAAAGATCACAGATCAAAGATCAGAGATCAAAGATCACAGATCACAGATCAAAGATCACAGATCAAATATCACAGATCATAGATCACAGATCAGAGATCAAAGATCATAGATCACAGATCAAAGATCATACATCAAAGATTACCTATCAAAGATCAAAGATCACAGATCAAAGATCACAGATCAAAGATCACAGATCACAGATCAAAGATCACAGATCAAAGATCAAAGATCACAGATCAAAGATCACACATCAAAGATCACAGATCACAGATCAAAGATCACAGATCAAAGATCACAGATCATAGATCACAGATCAAAGATCACAGATCACAGATCACAGATCAAAGATCACAGATCACAGATAACAGATAAAAGATCAACGATAATAGATCAGGGATCAAAGATCACAGATCACAGATCAAATATCACAGATCAAAGATCACAGATCAAAGATCACACATCACAAATCAAAGATCAAAGATCACAGATCAAAGAATACACATCAAAGATCACAGATCAAAGATTAAAGATCACAGATCACAGATCACAGATCAAAGATCACAGATCAAAGATCACAGATCAAATATCAAAGATCACGCATAACGAAACATCAAAATTTTCTCGTAAATGCACCAAACGATTCTGATAAAAATTTTGAATGATGTAGCCCTTTAAATTTAGAACAAGATGGCGTGACTCCCATTTCTGTAAAAATTCTGGTTCGAAAGTTATTGTAAATTATGTTATTTTCCCATAAAAATCTCCATAACATAACGAAACATCTAAATTTTCTCGTAAATGCACCAAACGATTCTGATAAAAATTTTGAATGATGTAGCCCTTTAAATTTAGAACAAGATGGCGTGACTCCCATTTCTGTAAAAATTCTGGTTCAAAAGTCATTGTAAATTATGTTATTTTCCCATAAAAATCTCCATAACATAACGAAACATCTAAATTTTCTCCTAAATGCACCAAACGATTCTGATAAAAATTTAGAATGATGTAGCCGTTTAAATTCTGAACAAAATGGCGTGACTTCCATCACTGTAAAAATTCTGGTTCAAAAGTTATTGTAAATTATGTTATTTTCCAATAAAAATCTCCATAACATAACGAAACATCTACATTTTCTCCTAAATGCACCAAACGATTCTGATAAAAATTTAGAATGATGTAGCCCTTTAAATTCTGAACAAAATAGCGTGACTCCCATTACTGTAAAAAATCTGGTTCAAAAGTTATTGTAAATTATGTTATTTTCCCATAAAAATCTCTATAACATAACGAAACATCTACATTTTCTCCTAAATGCACCAAACGATTCTGATAAAAATTTAGAATGATGTAGCCCTTTAAATTCTGAACAAAATGGCGTGACTCCCATTACTGTAAAAATTCTGGTTCAAAAGTTATTGTATATTATGTTATTTTCCCATAAAAATCTCCATAACATAACGAAACATCTAAATTTTCTCCTAAATGCACCAAACGATTCTGATAAAAATTTAGAATGATGTAGCCCTTTAAATTCTGAACATAATGGCGTGACTCCCATTACTGTAAAAATTCTGGTTCAAAAGTTATTGTAAATTATGTTATTTTCCCATAAAAATCTCCATAACATAACGAAACATCTAAATTTTCTCCTAAATGCACCAAACGATTCTGATAAAAATGTAGAATGATGTAGCCCTTTAAATTCTGAACAAAATGGCGTGACTCCCATTACTGTACAAATTCTGGTTCAAAAGTTATTGTAAATTATGTTATTTTCCCATAAAAATCTCCATAACATAACGAAACATCTAAATTTTTTCCTAAATGAACCAAACGATTCTGATAAAAATTTAGAATGATGTAGCCCTTTAAATTCTAAACAAAATGGCGTGACTCCCATTTCTGTAAAAATTCCGGTTCAAAAGTTATTGTAAATTATGTTATTTTCCCATAAAAATCTCCATAACATAACGAAACATCAAAATTTTCTCCTAAATGCACCAAACGATTCTGATAAAAATTTAGAATGATGTAGCCCTTTAAATTCTGAACAAAATGGCGTGACTCCCAATTCCGTAAAAATTCTGGTTCAAAAGTTATTGTAAATTATGTTATTTTCCCATAAAAATCTCCATAACATAACGAAACATCTAAATTATCTCCTAAATGCACCAAACGATTCTGATAAAAATTTAGAATGATGTAGCCCTTTAAATTTAGAACAAGATGGCGTGACTCCCATTTCTGTAAAAATTCCGGTTCAAAAGTTATTGTAAATTATGTTATTTTCCCATAAAAATCTCCATAACATAACGAAACATCTAAATTTTCTCCTAAATGCACCAAACGATTCTGATAAAAATGTAGAATGATGTAGTCCTTTAAATTCTGAACAAAATGGCGTGACTCCCATTACTGTAAAAATTCTGGTTCAAAAGTTATTGTAAATTATGTTATTTTCCAACAAAAATCTCCATAACATAACGAAACATCTAAATTTTCTCCTAAATACACCAAACGATTCTGATAAAAATGTAGAATGATGTAGCCCTTTAAATTCCGAACAAAATGGCGTGACCCCCATTACTGTAAAAATTCTGGTTCAAAAGTTATTGTAAATTATGTTATTTTTCCATAAAAATCTCTATAACATAACGAAACATCTACATTTTCTCCTAAATGCACCAAACGATTCTGATAAAAATTTAGAATGATGTAGCCCTTTAAATTCTGAACAAAATGGCATGACTCCCATTTCCGTAAAAATTCTGGTTCAAAAGTTATTGTAAATTATGTTATTTTCCCATAAAAATCTCTATAACATAACGAAACATCAACATTTTCTCCTAAATGCACTAAACGATTCTGATAAAAATTTAGAATGATGTAGCCCTTTAAATTCTGAACAAAATAGCGTGACTCCCATTTCTGTAAAAATTCCGGTTCAAAAGTTATTGTAAATTATGTTATTTTCCCATAAAAATCTCTATAACATAACGAAACATCTACATTTTCTCCTAAATGCACCAAACGATTCTGATAAAAATTTAGAATGATGTAGCCCTTTAAATTCTGAACAAAATGGCGTGACTTCCATTTCTGTAAAAATTCTGGTTAAAAATTTATTGTAAATTATGTAATTTTCCTATACAAATCTCCATAACATAACGAAACATTTAATTTTCTCCTAAATGCACCAAACGATTCTGATAAAAATTTAGAATGATGTAGCCGTTTAAATTCTGAACAAAATGGCGTGACTCCCATTACTGTAAAAATTCTGGCTCAAAAGTTATTGTAAATTATGTTATTTTCCAATAAAAATCTCCATAACATAACGAAACATCTTAATTTTCTCCTAAATGCACCAAACGATTCTGATAAAAATTTTGAATGATGTAGCCCTTTAAATTTAGAACAAGATGGCGTGACTCCCATTTCTGTAAAAATTCTGGTTCAAAAGTTATTGTAAATTATGTTATTTTCCCATAAAAATCTCCATAACATAACGAAACATCTAAATTTTCTCCTAAATGCACCAAACGATTCTGATAAAAATTTAGAATGATGTAGCCCTTTAAATTCTGAACAAAATGGCGTGACTCCCATTTCTGTAAAAATTCCGGTTCAAAAGTTATTGTAAATTATGTTATTTTCCCATAAAAATCTCCATAACATAACGAAACATCTAAATTTCCTCCTAAATGCAACAAACGATTCTGATAAAAATTTAGAATGATGTAGCCCTTTAAATTCTGAACAAAATGGCGTGACTCCCATTTCTGTAAAAATTCTGGTTCAAAAGTTATTGTAAATTATGTTATTTTCCCATAAAAATCTCCATAACATAACGAAACATCTAAATTATCTCCTAAATGCACCAAACGATTCTGATAAAAATGTAGAATGATGTAGCCCTTTAAATTCTGAACAAAATGGCGTGACTCCCATTACTGTAAAAATTCCGGTTCAAAAGTTATTGTAAATTATGTTATTTTCCCATAAAAATCTCCATAACATAACGAAACATCTAAATTTTCTCCTAAATGCACCAAACGATTCTGATAAAAATGTAGAATGATGTAGTCCTTTAAATTCTGAAAAAGATAACGTGACTCCCATTTCTGTAAAAATTCTGGATCAAAAGTTATTGTAAATTATGTTATTTTCCCATAAAAATCTCCATAACATAACGAAACATCTAAATTTTCTTCTAAATGCACCAAACGATTCTAATACAAATTTAGAATGATGTAGCCCTGTAAATTCTGAACAAAATGGCGTGACTCCCATTACTGTAAAAATTCTGGTTCAAAAGTTATTGTAAATTATGTTATTTTCCCATAAAAATCTCCATAACATAACGAAACATCTAAATTTTCTCGTAAATGCACCAAACGATTCTGATAAAAATTTAGAATGATGTAGCCCTTTAAATTCTAAACAAAATGGCGTGACTCCCATTTCTGTAAAAATTCTGGTTCAAAAGTTATTGTAAATTATGTTATTTTCCCATAAAAATTTTCATAACATAACGAAACATCCAAGTTTTCTCCTTAATGCACCAAACGATTCTGATAAAAATGTAGATTGATGTAGCCCTTTAAATTCTGAACAAAATGGCGTGACTCTCATTTCTGTAAAAATTCTGGTTCAAAAGTTATTGTAAATTATGTTATTTTCCCATAAAAATCTCCATAACATAACGAAACATCTAAATTTTCTCCTAAATGCACCAAACGATTCTGATAAAAATTTAGAATGATGTAGCCCTTTAAATTCTGAACAAAATGGCGTGACTCCCATTTCTGTAAAAATTCTGGTTAAAAGTTATTGTAAATTATGTTTTTACCCATAAAAATCTCCATAACATAACGAAACATCTAAATTTTATCCTAAATGCACCAAACGATTCTGACAAAAATGTAGAATGATGTAGCCCTTTAAATTCTGAACAAAATGGCGTGACTCCCATTACTGTAAAAATTCTGGTTCAAAAGTTATTGTAAATTATGTTATTTTCCAATAAAAATCTCCATAACATAACGAAACATCTAAATTTTCTCCTAAATGCACCAAACGATTCTGACAAAAATGTAGAATGATGTAGCCCTTTAAATTCTGAACAAAATGGCGTGACTCCCATTACTGTAAAAATTCTGGTTCAAAAGTTATTGTAAATTATGTTATTTTCCAATAAAAATCTCCATAACATAACGAAACATCTAAATTTTCTCCTAAATGCACCAAACGATTCTGATAAAAATTTTGAATGATGTAGCCCTTTAAATTTAGAACAAGATGGCGTGACTCCCATTTCTGTAAAAATTCTGGTTCAAAAGTTATTGTAAATTATGTTTTTACCCATAAAAATCTCCATAACATAACGAAACATCAAAATTTTCTCGTAAATGCACCAAACGATTCTGATAAAAATTTTGAATGATGTAGCCCTTTAAATTTATAACAAGATGGCGTGACTCCCATTTCTGTAAAAATTCTGGTTCGAAAGTTATTGTAAATTATGTTATTTTCCCATAAAAATCTCCATAAAATTACGAAACAATTAATTTTCTCCTAAATGAACCAAACGATTCTGATAAAAATTTAGAATGATGTAGCCCTTTAAATTTAGAACAAGATGGCGTGACTCCCATTTCTGTAAAAATTCTGGTTCAAAAGTTATTGTAAATTATGTTATTTTCCCATAAAAATTTCATAACATAACGAAACATCTAAATTTTCTCCTAAATGCACCAAACGATTCTGATAAAAATTTTGAATGATGTAGCCCTTTACATTTAGAACAAGATGGCGTGAATCCCATTTCTGTAAAAATTCTGGTTCAAAAGTTATTGTAAATTGTGTTTTTACCCATAAAAATCTCCATAACATAACGAAACATCTAAATTTTCTCCTAAATGCACCAAACGATTCTGATAAAAATGTAGAATGATGTAGCCCTTTAAATTGTGAACAAAATGGCGTGACACCCATTACTGTAAAAATTCTGGTTCAAAAGTTATTGTAAATTATGTTATTTTCCAATAAAAATCTCCATAACATAACGAAACATCTAAATTTTCTCCTAAATGCACCAAACGATTCTGATAAAAATTTTGAATGATGTAGCCCTTTACATTTAGAACAAGATGGCGTGAATCCCATTTCTGTAAAAATTCTGGTTCAAAAGTTATTGTAAATTATGTTATTTTCCCATAAAAATCTCCATAACATTACGAAACATTTAATTTTCTCCTAAATGAACCAAACGATTCTGATAAAAATTTAGAATGATGTAGCCCTTTTAATTCTGAACAAGATAACGTGACTCCCATTTCTGTAAAAATTCTGGTTCAAAAGTTATTGTAAATTATGTTATTTTCCCATAAAAATCTTCATAACATAACGAAACATCTAAATTTTCTCCTAAATGCACCAAACGATTCTGATAAAAATTTTGAATGATGTAGCCCTTTAAATTTAGAACAAGATGGCGTGACTCCCATTTCTGTAAAAATTCTGGTTCAAAAGTTATTGTAAATTATGTTATTTTCCCATAAAAATCTCCATAACATAACGAAACATCTAAATTTTCTCGTAAATGCACCAAACGATTCTGATAAAAATTTTGAATGATGTAGCCCTTTAAATTTAGAACAAGATGGCGTGACTCCCATTTCTGTAAAAATTTTGGTTCAAAAGTTATTGTAAATTATGTTATTTTCCCATAAAAATCTCCATAACATAACGAAACATCTAAATTTTCTTCTAAATGCACCAAACGATTCTAATACAAATTTAGAATGATGTAGCCCTGTAAATTCTGAACAAAATGGCGTGACTCCCATTACTGTAAAAATTCTGGTTCAAAAGTTATTGTAAATTATGTTATTTTCCCATAAAAATCTCCATAACATAACGAAACATCTAAATTTTCTCGTAAATGCACCAAACGATTCTGATAAAAATTTAGAATGATGTAGCCCTTTAAATTCTGAACAAAATGGCGTGACTCCCATTTCTGTAAAAATTCTGGTTCAAAAGTTATTGTAAATTATGTTATTTTCCCATAAAAATTTTCATAACATAACGAAACATCCAAGTTTTCTCCTAAATGCACCAAACGATTCTGACAAAAATGTAGAATGATGTAGCCCTTTAAATTCTGAACAAAATGGCGTGACTCCCATTACTGTAAAAATTCTGGTTCAAAAGTTATTGTAAATTATGTTATTTTCCAATAAAAATCTCCATAACATAACGAAACATCTAAATTTTCTCCTAAATGCACCAAACGATTCTGACAAAAATGTAGAATGATGTAGCCCTTTAAATTCTGAACAAAATGGCGTGACTCCCATTACTGTAAAAATTCTGGTTCAAAAGTTATTGTAAATTATGTTATTTTCCAATAAAAATCTCCATAACATAACGAAACATCTAAATTTTCTCCTAAATGCACCAAACGATTCTGATAAAAATTTTGAATGATGTAGCCCTTTAAATTTAGAACAAGATGGCGTGACTCCCATTTCTGTAAAAATTCTGGTTCAAAAGTTATTGTAAATTATGTTTTTACCCATAAAAATCTCCATAACATTACGAAACAATTAATTTTCTCCTAAATGAACCAAACGATTCTGATAAAAATTTAGAATGATGTAGCCCTTTAAATTTAGAACAAGATGGCGTGACTCCCATTTCTGTAAAAATTCTGGTTCAAAAGTTATTGTAAATTATGTTATTTTCCCATAAAAATTTCATAACATAACGAAACATCTAAATTTTCTCCTAAATGCACCAAACGATTCTGATAAAAATTTAGAATGATGTAGCCCTTTAAATTCTAAACAAAATGGCGTGACTCCCATTTCTGTAAAAATTCTGGTTCAAAAGTTATTGTAAATTATGTTTTTACCCATAAAAATCTCCATAACATAACGAAACATCAAAGTTTTCTCGTAAATGCACCAAACGATTCTGATAAAAATTTTGAATGATGTAGCCCTTTAAATTTAGAACAAGATGGCGTGACTCCCATTTCTGTAAAAATTCTGGTTCAAAAGTTATTGTAAATTATGTTATTTTCCCATAAAAATCTCCATAACATAACGAAACATCTAAATTTTCTCCTAAATGCACCAAACGATTCTGATAAAAATTTAGAATGATGTAGCCGTTTAAATTTAGAACAAGATGGCGTGACTCCCATTTCTGTAAAAATTCTTGTTCGAAAGTTATTGTAAATTATGTTATTTTCCCATTAAAATCTCCATAACATTACGAAACATTTAATTTTCTCCTAAATGAACCAAACGATTCTGATAAAAATTTAGAATGATGTAGCCCTTTAAATTCTGAACAAGATAACGTGAGTCCCATTTCTGTAAAAATTCTGGTTCAAAAGTTATTGTAAATTATGTTTTTACCCTTTGGTGTATTTTAGAGAAAATTTTATTTTTCGTAATTTTTTGGAGGTTGTTATGGGAAAATTACAAAATTTACAATAACTTTTGAACCAGATTTTTTAGAGAAATTGGAGTCATACTGTTTTGTTTAGAATTTAAAGGGCCACAACATACTAAATTTGTATCCGAGTATATTATTGCATATGTTAAGAAGATTACGAAATCAAGTTTTTTCGGTGGACCTTGATCTCTAAAAAACCAATTTTCGACTATCACTAGATTCTTTCCGGACCCTATACAATCGATAGTGCTCGTCAAGACGAGTGCAACGAGTATATTATTGCATATGTAAAGAAGATTACGAAATAGAGTTTTTTCGGTGGACCTTGATCTCTAAAAAACCAATTTTCGACTATCACTAGATTCTTTCCGGACCCTATACAATCGATAGTGCTCGTCAAGACGAGTGCAACGAGTATATTATTACATATGTAAAGAAGATTACGAAATAGAGTTTTTTCGGTGGACCTTGATCTCTAGAAATCGAGTTATTTCGGTGGACCTTGATCTCTAAAAAACCAATTTTCGACTATCACTAGATTCTTTCCGGACACTATACAATCGATAGTGCTCGTCAAGACGAGTGCAACGAGTATATTATTGCATATGTTAAGAAGATTACGAAATCAAGTTTTTTCGGTGGACCTTGATTTTCCAAAATCCAATTTTCGACTATCACCAAATTCATTCCGGACCCTATACAATCGATAGTGCTCTTTAAGACAAGTGCAACGAGTATATATTTGCATATATTAAGACAGTTACGAAATCAAGTCTTTTTGGTGAACCTTGATCTCCCAAAACCAATTTTCGACTTTCTTCAGATTCTTTCCGGACCCTACACAATCGATAGTGCTCGTCAAGACGAGTGCAACGAGTATATTATTGCATATGTAAAGAAGATTACGAAATAGAGTTTTTTCGGTGGACCTTGATCTCCTAAAAACCAATTTTCGACTATTACCAGATTCTTTCCGGACTCTCTACAATCGATAGTGCTCGTCAAGACGAGTGTAACGGGTATATTATTGCATATGTTAAGATAATTACGAAATCGAGTTTTTTCGGTGGACCTTGATCTCTAAAAAACCAATTTTCGACTATTACCAAAATTCTTTCCGGACCCTATACAATCGATAGTGCTCGTCAAGACGAGTGCAACGAGTATAATATTGCATATGTAAAGAAGATTAAGAAATCAAGTTTTTTCGGTGGACCTTGATCTCCTAAAAACCAATTTTCGACTATCACCAGATTCTTTCCGGAACCTCTTCAATCGATAGTGCTCGTCAAGACGAGTGTAACGAGTATATTATTGCATATGTTAAGAAGATTACGAAATCAATTTTTTCGGTGGACCTTGATCTCTAAAAAAACAATTTTCGACTATCACTAGATTCTTTCCGGACCCTCTTCAATCGATAGTGCTCGTCAAGACGAGTGTAACGAGTATATTATTGCATATGTAAAGAAGATTACGAAATAGAGTTTTTTCGGTGGACCTTGATCTCTAAAAAACCAATTTTCGACTATCACTAGATTCTTTCAAGACCCTATACAATCGATAGTGCTCGTCAAGACGAGTGCAACGAGTATATTATTGCATATGTAAAGAAGATTACGAAATAGAGTTTTTTCGGTGGACCTTGATCTCCTAAAAACCAATTTTCGACTATTACCAGATTCTTTCCGGACTCTCTACAATCGATAGTACTCGTCAAGACGAGTGTAACGGGTATATTATTGCATATGTTAAGATGATTACGAAATCGAGTTTTTTTCGGTGGACCTTGATCTCTAAAAAACCAATTTTCGACTATCACTAGATTCTTTCCGGACCCTTTACAATCGATAGTACTCGTCAAGACGAGTGTAACGAGTATATTATTGCATATGTTAAGAAGATTACGAAATCAAGTTTTTCGGTGGACCTTGATCTCTAAAAAAACAATTTTCGACTATCACTAGATTCTTTCCGGACCCTCTTCAATCGATAGTGCTTGTCAAGACGAGTGCAACGAGTATATTATTGCATATGTTAAGAAGATTAAGAAATCGAGTTTTTTCGGTGGACCTTGATCTGTAAAAAACCAATTTTCGACAATCGTTTGGTGCATTTAGGAGAAAATGTAGATGTTTCGTTATGTTATAGAGATTTTTATGGGAAAATAACATAATTTACAATAACTTTTGAACCTGAATTTTTACGGAAATGGGAGTCACGCCATTTGGTTCAGAATTTAAAGGGCTACATCATTCTAAATTTTTATCAGAATCGTTTGGTGCATTTAGGAGATAATTTAGATGTTTCGTTATGTTATGGAGATTTTTATGGGAAAATAACATAATTAACAATAACTTTTGAACCGGAATTTTTACAGAAATGGGAGTCACGCCATTTTGTTCAGACTTTAAAGGGCTACATCATTCTAAATTTTTATCAGAATCGTTTGGTTCATTTAGGAAAAAATTTAGATGTTTCGTTATGTTATGGAGATTTTTATGGGAAAATAACATAATTTACAATAACTTTTGAACCAGAATTTGTCGAAAATTGGATTTTGGAAGATCAAGGTCCAACGAAAAAACTCGATTTCGTAATCTTCTTAACATATGCAATAATATACTCGTTGCACTCGTCTTGACGAGCACTATCGATTGTATAGTGTCCGGAAAGAATCTAGTGATAGTCGAAAATTGTTTTTTTAGAGATCAAGGTCCACCGAAAAAACTCGATTTCTTTATCTTCTTAACATATGCAATAATATACTCCTTGCACTCGTCTTGACGAGCACTATCGATTGAAGAGGGTCCGGAAAGAATCTGGTGATAGTCGAAAATTGGTTTTTAGGAGATCAAGATCCACCGAAAAAACTTGATTTCTTAATCGTCTTTACATATGCAATAATATACTGGTTGCACTCGTCTTGACGAGCACTATCGATTGTATAGGGTCCGGAAAGAATCTAGGGATAGTCGAAAATTGGTTTTTTAGAGATCAAGGTCCACCGAAAAAACTCGATTTCGTAATCATCTTAACATATGCAATAATATACCCGTTACACTCGTCTTGACGAGCACTATCGATTGTAGAGAGTCCGGAAAGAATCTGGTAATAGTCGAAAATTGGTTTTTAGGAGATCAAGGTCCACCGAAAAAACTCTATTTCGTAATCTTCTTTACATATGCAATAATATACTCGTTGCACTCGTCTTGACGAGCACTATCGATTGTATAGGGTCCGGAAAGAATCTAGTGATAGTCGAAAATTGGTTTTTTAGAGATCAAGGTCCACCGAAAAAACTTGATTTCGTAATCTTCTTAACATATGCAATAATATACTCGTTACACTCGTCTTGACGAGCACTATCGATTGACATTAGGCCTACTATTCATCAAGTTCCTAACCAACATAGTTATTGTAAATTATGTTATTTTCCCATTAAAATCTCCATAACATAACGAAACATCTAAATTTTCTTCTAAATGCACCAAACGATTCTGATAAAAATTTAGAATGATGTAGCCCTTTAAATTCTAAACAAAATGGCGTGTCTCTTATTACTGTAAAAATTCTGGTTCAAAAGTTATTGTAAATTATGTTATTTTCCCATAAAAATCTCCATAACATAACGAAACATCTAAATTTTCTCGTAAATGCACCAAACGATTCTGATAAAAATTTTGAATGATGTAGCCCTTTAAATTCTGAACAAGATGGCGTGACTCCCATTTCTGTAAAAATTCTGGTTCAAAAGTTATTGTAAATTATGTTATTTTCCCATACAAATCTCCATAACATAACGAAACATCTAAATTTTCTCCTAAATGCACCAAACGATTCTGATAAAAATTTTGAATGATGTAGCCCTTTAAATTTAGAACAAGATGGCGTGACTCCCATTTCTGTAAACTTTCTGGTTCAAAAGTTATTGTAAATTATGTTATTTTCCCATAAAAATCTCCATAACATAACGAAACATCTAAATTTTCTCCTAAATGCACCAAACGATTCTGATAAAAATTTAGAATGATGTAGCCCTTTAAATTCTGAAAAAGATAACGTGACTCCCATTTCTGTAAAAATTCTGGATCAAAAGTTATTGTAAATTATGTTATTTTCCCATAAAAATCTCCATAACATAACGAAACATCTAAATTTTCTTCTAAATGCACCAAACGATTTTAATACAAATTTAGAATGATGTAGCCCTGTAAATTCTGAACAAAATGGCGTGACTCCCATTACTGTAAAAATTCTGGTTCAAAAGTTATTGTAAATTATGTTATTTTCCCATAAAAATCTCCATAACATAACGAAACATCTAAATTTTCTCGTAAATGCACCAAACGATTCTGATAAAAATTTAGAATGATGTAGCCCTTTAAATTCTGAACAAAATGGCGTGACTCCCATTTCTGTAAAAATTCTGGTTCAAAAGTTATTGTAAATTATGTTATTTTCCCATAAAAATTTTCATAACATAACGAAACATCCAAGTTTTCTCCTTAATGCACCAAACGATTCTGATAAAAATGTAGATTGATGTAGCCCTTTAAATTCTGAACAAAATGGCGTGACTCTCATTTCTGTAAAAATTCTGGTTCAAAAGTTATTGTAAATTATGTTATTTTCCCATAAAAATCTCCATAACATAACGAAACATCTAAATTTTCTCCTAAATGCACCAAACGATTCTGATAAAAATTTAGAATGATGTAGCCCTTTAAATTCTGTACAAAATGGCGTGACTTTCATTTCTGTAAAAATTCTGGTTAAAAGTTATTGTAAATTATGTTTTTACCCATAAAAATCTCCATAACATAACGAAACATCTAAATTTTCTCCTAAATGCACCAAACGATTCTGACAAAAATGTAGAATGATGTAGCCCTTTAAATTCTGAACAAAATGGCGTGACTCCCATTACTGTAAAAATTCTGGTTCAAAAGTTATTGTAAATTATGTTATTTTCCAATAAAAATCTCCATAACATAACGAAACATCTAAATTTTCTCCTAAATGCACCAAACGATTCTGACAAAAATGTAGAATGATGTAGCCCTTTAAATTCTGAACAAAATGGCGTGACTCCCATTACTGTAAAAATTCTGGTTCAAAAGTTATTGTAAATTATGTTATTTTCCAATAAAAATCTCCATAACATAACGAAACATCTAAATTTTCTCCTAAATGCACCAAACGATTCTGATAAAAATTTTGAATGATGTAGCCCTTTAAATTTAGAACAAGATGGCGTGACTCCCATTTCTGTAAAAATTCTGGTTCAAAAGTTATTGTAAATTATGTTTTTACCCATAAAAATCTCCATAACATAACGAAACATCTAAATTTTCTCCTAAATGCACCAAACGATTCTGATAAAAATTTTGAATGATGTAGCCCTTTAAATTTATAACAAGATGGCGTGACTCCCATTTCTGTAAAAATTCTGGTTCGAAAGTTATTGTAAAATATGTTATTTTCCCATAAAAATCTCCATAACATTACGAAACAATTAATTTTCTCCTAAATGAACCAAACGATTCTGATAAAAATTTAGAATGATGTAGCCCTTTAAATTTAGAACAAGATGGCGTGACTCCCATTTCTGTAAAAATTCTGGTTCAAAAGTTATTGTAAATTATGTTATTTTCCCATAAAAATTTCATAACATAACGAAACATCTAAATTTTCTCCTAAATGCACCAAACGATTCTGATAAAAATTTAGAATGATGTAGCCCTTTAAATTCTAAACAAAATGGCGTGACTCCCATTTCTGTAAAAATTCTGGTTCAAAAGTTATTGTAAATTATGTTTTTACCCATAAAAATCTCCATAACATAACGAAACATCAAAGTTTTCTCGTAAATGCACCAAACGATTCTGATAAAAATTTTGAATGATGTAGCCCTTTAAATTTAGAACAAGATGGCGTGACTCCCATTTCTGTAAAAATTCTGGTTCAAAAGTTATTGTAAATTATGTTATTTTCCCATAAAAATCTCCATAACATAACGAAACATCTAAATTTTCTCCTAAATGCACCAAACGATTCTGATAAAAATTTAGAATGATGTAGCCGTTTAAATTTAGAACAAGATGGCGTGACTCCCATTTCTGTAAAAATTCTGGTTCGAAAGTTATTGTAAATTATGTTATTTTCCCATTAAAATCTCCATAACATTACGAAACATTTAATTTTCTCCTAAATGAACCAAACGATTCTGATAAAAATTTAGAATGATGTAGCCCTTTAAATTCTGAACAAGATAACGTGAGTCCCATTTCTGTAAAAATTCTGGTTCAAAAGTTATTGTAAATTATGTTTTTACCCTTTGGTGTATTTTAGAGAAAATTTTATTTTTCGTAATTTTTTGGAGGTTGTTATGGGAAAATTACAAAATTTACAATAACTTTTGAACCAGATTTTTTAGAGAAATTGGAGTCATACTGTTTTGTTTAGAATTTAAAGGGCCACAACATACTAAATTTGTATCCGAGTATATTATTGCATATGTTAAGAAGATTACGAAATCAAGTTTTTTCGGTGGACCTTGATCTCTAAAAAACCAATTTTCGACTATCACTAGATTCTTTCCGGACCCTATACAATCGATAGTGCTCGTCAAGACGAGTGCAACGAGTATATTATTGCATATGTAAAGAAGATTACGAAATAGAGTTTTTTCGGTGGACCTTGATCTCTAAAAAACCAATTTTCGACTATCACTAGATTCTTTCCGGACCCTATACAATCGATAGTGCTCGTCAAGACGAGTGCAACGAGTATATTATTACATATGTAAAGAAGATTACGAAATAGAGTTTTTTCGGTGGACCTTGATCTCTAGAAATCGAGTTATTTCGGTGGACCTTGATCTCTAAAAAACCAATTTTCGACTATCACTAGATTCTTTCCGGACACTATACAATCGATAGTGCTCGTCAAGACGAGTGCAACGAGTATATTATTGCATATGTTAAGAAGATTACGAAATCAAGTTTTTTCGGTGGACCTTGATTTTCCAAAATCCAATTTTCGACTATCACCAAATTCATTCCGGACCCTATACAATCGATAGTGCTCTTTAAGACAAGTGCAACGAGTATATATTTGCATATATTAAGACAGTTACGAAATCAAGTCTTTTTGGTGAACCTTGATCTCCCAAAACCAATTTTCGACTTTCTTCAGATTCTTTCCGGACCCTACACAATCGATAGTGCTCGTCAAGACGAGTGCAACGAGTATATTATTGCATATGTAAAGAAGATTACGAAATAGAGTTTTTTCGGTGGACCTTGATCTCCTAAAAACCAATTTTCGACTATTACCAGATTCTTTCCGGACTCTCTACAATCGATAGTACTCGTCAAGACGAGTGTAACGGGTATATTATTGCATATGTTAAGATGATTACGAAATCGAGTTTTTTTCGGTGGACCTTGATCTCTAAAAAACCAATTTTCGACTATCACTAGATTCTTTCCGGACCCTTTACAATCGATAGTACTCGTCAAGACGAGTGTAACGAGTATATTATTGCATATGTTAAGAAGATTACGAAATCAAGTTTTTCGGTGGACCTTGATCTCTAAAAAAACAATTTTCGACTATCACTAGATTCTTTCCGGACCCTCTTCAATCGATAGTGCTTGTCAAGACGAGTGCAACGAGTATATTATTGCATATGTTAAGAAGATTAAGAAATCGAGTTTTTTCGGTGGACCTTGATCTGTAAAAAACCAATTTTCGACAATCGTTTGGTGCATTTAGGAGAAAATGTAGATGTTTCGTTATGTTATAGAGATTTTTATGGGAAAATAACATAATTTACAATAACTTTTGAACCTGAATTTTTACGGAAATGGGAGTCACGCCATTTTGTTCAGAATTTAAAGGGCTACATCATTCTAAATTTTTATCAGAATCGTTTGGTGCATTTAGGAGATAATTTAGATGTTTCGTTATGTTATGGAGATTTTTATGGGAAAATAACATAATTAACAATAACTTTTGAACCGGAATTTTTACAGAAATGGGAGTCACGCCATTTTGTTCAGACTTTAAAGGGCTACATCATTCTAAATTTTTATCAGAATCGTTTGGTTCATTTAGGAAAAAATTTAGATGTTTCGTTATGTTATGGAGATTTTTATGGGAAAATAACATAATTTACAATAACTTTTGAACCAGAATTTGTCGAAAATTGGATTTTGGAAGATCAAGGTCCAACGAAAAAACTCGATTTCGTAATCTTCTTAACATATGCAATAATATACTCGTTGCACTCGTCTTGACGAGCACTATCGATTGTATAGTGTCCGGAAAGAATCTAGTGATAGTCGAAAATTGTTTTTTTAGAGATCAAGGTCCACCGAAAAAACTCGATTTCTTTATCTTCTTAACATATGCAATAATATACTCCTTGCACTCGTCTTGACGAGCACTATCGATTGAAGAGGGTCCGGAAAGAATCTGGTGATAGTCGAAAATTGGTTTTTAGGAGATCAAGATCCACCGAAAAAACTTGATTTCTTAATCGTCTTTACATATGCAATAATATACTGGTTGCACTCGTCTTGACGAGCACTATCGATGGTATAGGGTCCGGAAAGAATCTAGGGATAGTCGAAAATTGGTTTTTTAGAGATCAAGGTCCACCGAAAAAACTCGATTTCGTAATCATCTTAACATATGCAATAATATACCCGTTACACTCGTCTTGACGAGCACTATCGATTGTAGAGAGTCCGGAAAGAATCTGGTAATAGTCGAAAATTGGTTTTTAGGAGATCAAGGTCCACCGAAAAAACTCTATTTCGTAATCTTCTTTACATATGCAATAATATACTCGTTGCACTCGTCTTGACGAGCACTATCGATTGTATAGGGTCTTGAAAGAATCTAGTGATAGTCGAAAATTGGTTTTTTAGAGATCAAGGTCCACCGAAAAAACTTGATTTCGTAATCTTCTTAACATATGCAATAATATACTCGTTACACTCGTCTTGACGAGCACTATCGATTGACATTAGGCCTACTATTCATCAAGTTCCTAACCAACATAGTTATTGTAAATTATGTTATTTTCCCATTAAAATCTCCATAACATTACGAAACATGTAATTTTCTCCTAAATGAACCAAACGATTCTGATAAAAATTTAGAATGATGTAGCCCTTTAAATTCTGAACAAGATAACGTGAGTCCCATTTCTGTAAAAATTCTGGTTCAAAAGTTATTGTAAATTATGTTTTTACCCATAAAAATCTCCATAACATAACGAAACATCAAAATTTTCTCGTAAATGCACCAAACGATTCTGATAAAAATTTTGAATGATGTAGCCCTTTAAATTTAGAACAAGATGGCGTGACTCCCATTTCTGTAAAAATTCTGTTTCGAAAGTTATTGTAAATTATGTTATTTTCCCATAAAAATCTCCATAACATAACGAAACATCTAAATTTTCTCGTAAATGCACTAAACGATTCTGATAAAAATTTTGAATGATGTAGCCCTTTAAATTTAGAACAAGATGGCGTGACTCCCATTTCTGTAAAAATTCTGGTTCAAAAGTGATTGTAAATTATGTTATTTTCCCATTAAAATCTCCATAACATAACGAAACATCTAAATTTTCTCCTAAATGCACCAAACGATTCTGATAAAAATTTTGAATGATGTAGCCGTTTAAATTCTGAACAAAATGGCGTGACTCCCATTACTGTAAAAATTCTGGTTCAAAAGTTATTGTAAATTATGTTATTTTCGTCTTGACGAGCACTATCGATTGTATAGGGTCCGGAAAGAATCTAGTGATAGTCGAAAATTGGTTTTTTAGAGATCAAGGTCCACCGAAAAAACTTGATTTCGTAATCTTGTTAACATATGCAATAATATACTCGTTACACTCGGCTTGACGAGCACTATCGATTGTATGGTGTCCGGAAAGAATCTAGTGATAGTTGAAAATTGGTTTTTTAGAGATCAAGGTCCACCGAAAAAACTCCAACATAATTTACAATAACTTTTGAACCAGAATTTTTAGAGAATTGGAAGTCATACCGTTTTGTTAAGAATTCAAAGGGCTACAACATACTAAAATTTTATCAAAATCGTTTGGTGTATTTTAGAGAAAATTGTATTTTTCGTAATTTTTTAGAGGTTGTTATGGGAAAATTACATAATTTACAATAATTTTTGAACCAGATTTTTAGAGAATTGGGAGGCATACCGTTTTGTTTAGAATTTAAAAGGCTACAACATACTAAATTTTTATCAAAATCGTTTGGTGTATTTTCGAGAAAAGCCTGTTCTTTTTTATTTTAAAGAGGTTGTTATGGAAAAACAAAATCATTTACAATAACTTTTGATTTAGAATTATTACATACTGTTTTGTTTAGAATTTAAAGGGCTACACCATACTATGTTTTTATTAATATCGTTTGGTGTATTTTCGAGAATATCCCATTTTTTGTAATTTGTTTGAGGTTGTTCTGGGAAAATTACATATTTTACAATAACTTTTGAACCAGAATTGACGACCAGAATTGACGGCTTGACGAGCACTATCGATTGTATAGTGTCCGGAAAGAATCTAGTGATAGTTGAAAATTGGTTTTTTAGAGATCAAGGTCCACCGAAAAAACTCCAACATAATTTACAATAACTTTTGAACCAGAATTTTTAGAGAATTGGAAGTCATACCGTTTTGTTAAGAATTTAAAGGGCTACAACATACTAAAATTTTATCAAAATCGTTTGGTGTATTTTAGAGAAAATTGTATTTTTCGTAATTTTTTAGAGGTTGTTATGGGAAAATTACATAATTTACAATAATTTTTGAACCAGAATTTTTAGAGAATTGGGAGGCATACCGTTTTGTTTAGAAATAAAAGGGCTACAACATACTAAATTTTTATCAAAATCGTTTGGTGTATTTTCGAGAAAAGGCTGTTCTTTTTTATTTTAGAGAGGTTGTTATGGAACAATTACATAATTTACAATAACTTTTGAACCAGAATCTTTAGAGAAATTGACGTCATACTGTTTTATTTAGAATTGAAAGGGCCACAACATACTAAATTTGTATCAAAATCGTTTGGTGTATTTTCGAGAAAATTTTATTTTTCGTAATTTTTTTGAGTATGTTATGGGGAAATTACATAATTTACAATAATTTTTGAACCAGAATTTTTAGAGAAATTGGAGTCAAACCGTTTGGTTTAGAATTAAAAGGGCTACATCATTCTAAATTTTTATCAGAATCGTTTGGTTCATTTAGGAGAAAATTAAATGTTTCGTAATGTTATGGAGATTTTTATGATAAAATAACATCATTTACAATAACTTTTGAACCAGAATTTTTACAGAAATGGGAGTCACGCCATCTTGTTCTAAATTTAAAGGGCTACATCATTCAAAATTTTTATCAGAATCGTTTGGTGCATTTTACGAGAAAATTTTGATGTTTCGTTATGTTATGGAGATTTTTATGGGTAAAAACATAATTTACAATAACTTTTGAACTAGAATTTTTACAGAAATGGGAGTCACGCCATTTTGTTCAGAATTTAAAGGGCTACATCATTCTAAATTTTTATCAGAATCGTTTGGTGCATTTAGGAGAAAATTTTGATGTTTCGTTATGTTATGAAATTTTTATGGGAAAATAACATAATTTACAATAAATTTTGAACCAAGAATCTAGTGATAGTCGAAAATTGGTTTTTTAGAGATCAAGTTCCACCGAAAAAACTCGATTTCGTAATCTTCTTAACATATGCAATAATATACCCGTTACACTCGTCTTGACGAGCACTATCGATTGTAGAGAGTCCGGAAAGAATCTGGTAATAGTCGAAAATTGGTTTTTAGGAGATCAAGGTCCACCCAAAAAACTCTATTTCGTAATCTTCTTTACATATGCAATAATATACTCGTTGCACTCGTCTTGACGAGCACTATCGATTGTATAGGGTCCGGAAAGAATCTAGTGATAGTCAAAATTGGTTTTTTAGAGATCAAGGTCCACCGAAAAAACTTGATTTCGTAATCTTGTTAACATATGCAATAATATACTCGTTACACTCGGCTTGACGAGCACTATCGATTGTATAGTGTCCGGAAAGAATCTAGTGATAGTTGAAAATTGGTTTTTTAGAGATCAAGGTCCACCGAAAAAACTCGATTTCTTAATCTTCTTAACATATGCAATAATATACTCGTTGCACTCGTCTTAACGAGCACTATCGATTGAAGAGGGTCCGGAAAGAATCTGGTGATAGTCGAAAATTGGTTTTTAGGAGATCAAGATCCACCGAAAAAACTTGATTTCTTAATCGTCTTTACATATGCAATAATATACTGGTTGCACTCGTCTTGACGAGCACTATCGATTGTATAGGGTCCGGAAAAAATCTGAAGTAAGTCGAAAATTGGTTTTTTAGAAAATCTCCATAACATAACGAAACATCTAAATTTTCTCCTAAATGCACCAACGATTCTGATAAAAATTTTGAATGATGTAGCCCTTTAAATTCTGAACAAAATGGCATGACTCCCATTTCTGTAAAAATTGTGGTTCAAAAGTTATTGTAAATTATGTTATTTTCCCATAAAAATCTCCATAACATAACGAAACATCTAAATTTTCTCCTAAATGCACCAAACGATTCTGATAAAAATTTAGAATGATGTAGCCCTTTAAATTCTGAACAAAATGGCGTGACTCCCATTACTGTAAAAATTCTGGTTCAAAAGTTATTGTAAATTATGTTATTTTCCCATAAAAATCTCTATAACATAACGAAATATCTACATTTTCTCCTAAATTCACCAAACGATTCTGATAAAAATTTAGAATGATGTAGCCCTTTAAATTCTGAACAAGATGGCGTGACTCCCATTTCCGTAAAAATTCAGGTTCAAAAGTTATTGTAAATTATGTTATTTTCCCATAAAAATCTCTATAACATAACGAAACATCTACATTTTCTCCTAAATTCACCAAACGATTCTGATAAAAATTTAGAATGATGTAGCCCTTTAAATTCTGAACAAGATGGCGTGACTCCCATTTCCGTAAAAATTCAGGTTCAAAAGTTATTGTAAATTATGTTATTTTCCCATAAAAATCTCCATAACATAACGAAACATCTAAATTTTCTCGTAAATGCACCAAACGATTCTGATAAAAATTTAAAATGATGTAGCCCTTCAAATTCTGAACAAAATGGCGTGACTCCCATTTCTGTAAAAATTCTGGTTCGAAAGTAATTGTAAATTATGTTATTTTCCCATAAAAATCTCGAAAAAACTCGATTTCTTAATCTTCTTAACATATGCAATAATATACTCGTTGCACTCGTTTATACAAGCACTATCGATTGAAGAGGGTCCGGAAAGAATCTGGTGATAGTCGAAAATTAGTTTTTAGGAGATCAAGATCCACCGAAAAAACTTGATTTCTTAATCGTCTTTACATATGCAATAATATACTGGTTGCACTCGTCTTGACGATCACTATTGATTGTATAGGGTCCGGAAAGAATCCAGTGATAGTCGAAAATTGGTTTTTTAGAAATCAAGGTCCACCGAAAAAACTCGATTTCGTAATCATCTTAACATATGCAATAATATACCCGTTACACTCGTCTTGACGAGCACTATCGATTGTAGAGAGTCCGGAAAGAATCTTGGTAATAGTCGAAAATTGGTTTTTAGGAGATCAAGGTCCACCGAAAAAACTCTATTTCGTAATCTTCTATACATATGCAATAATATACTCGTTGCACTCGTCTTGACGAGCACTATCGATTGTAAAGGGTCCGGAAAGAATCTAGTGATAGTCGAAAATTGGTTTTTTAGAGATCAAGGTCCACCGAAAAAAAACTCGATTTCGTAATCATCTTAACATATGCAATAATATACCCGTTACACTCGTCTTGACGAGCACTATCGATTGTAGAGAGTCCGGAAAGAATCTGGTAATAGTCGAAAATTGGTTTTTAGGGGATCAAGGTCCACCGAAAAAACTCTATTTCGTAATCTTCTTTACATATGCAATAATATACTCGTTTCACTCGTCTTGACGAGCACTATCGATTGTATAGGGTCCGGAAAGAATCTAGTGATAGTCGAAAATTGTTTTTTTAGAGATCAAGGTCCACCGAAAAAACTCGATTTCGTAATCATCTTAACATATGCAATAATATACCCGTTACACTCGTAAATCTCCATAACGTAACGAAACATCTAAATTTTCTCCTAAATGCACCAAACGATTCTGATAAAAATTTAGAATGATGTAGCCCTTTAAATTCTGAACAAAATGGCGTGACTTCCATTACTGTAAAAATTCTGGTTCAAAAGTTATTGTAAATTATGTTATTTTCCCATAAAAATCTCCATAACATAACGAAACATCTAAATTTTCTCCTAAATGCACCAAACGATTCTGATAAAAATTTAGAATGATGTAGCCCTTTAAATTCTGAACAAGATAACGTGACTCCCATTTCTGTAAAAATTCTGGTTCAAAAGTTATTGTAAATTATGTTATTTTCCCATAAAAATCTCCATAACGTAACGAAACATCTAAATTTTCTCCTAAATGCACCAAACGATTCTGATAAAAATGTAGAATGATGTAGCCCTTTAAATTCTGAACAAAATGGCGTGACTCCCATTACTGTAAAAATTCTGGTTCAAAAGTTATTTTAAATGATGTTATTTTCCCATAAAAAAAAACCAATTTTCGACTATCACTAGATTCTTTCCGGACCCTATACAATCGATAGTGCTCGTCAAGACAAGTGCAACCAGTATATTATTGCATATGTAAAGACGATTAAGAAATCAAGTTTTTTCGGTGGATCTTGATCTCCTAAAAACCAATTTTCGACTATCACCAGATTCTTTCCGGACCCTCTTCAATCGATAGTGCTCGTCAAGACGAGTGTAACGAGTATATTATTGCATATGTTAAGAAGATTACGAAATCGAGTTTTTTCGGTGGAACTTGATCTCTAAAAAACCAATTTTCGACTATCACTAGATTCTTTCCGGACCCTTTACAATCGATAGTGCTCGTCAAGACAAGTGTAAGCAATAATATACTCGTTACACTCGTCTTGACGAGAATTTTCAATTGTGTAGGGTCCGGAAAGAATCTGAAGAAAGTCGAAAATTGGTTTTAGGAGATCAAGGTTCACCAAAAAGACTTGATTTCGTAACTGTCTTAATATATGCAAATATATACTCGTTGCACTTGTCTTAAAGAGCACTATCGATTGTATAGGGTCCGGAATGAATTTGGTGATAGTCGAAAATTAGATTTTGGAAGATCAAGGTCCAACGAAAAAACTCGATATCTTAATCTTCTTTACATATGCAATAATATACTGGTTGCACTCGTCTTGACGAGCACTATCGATTGTATAGGGTCCGGGGAAAATAACATAATTTACAATAACTTTTGAACCAGAATTTTTACAGTAATGGGAGTCACGCCATTTTGTTCAGAATTTAAAGGGCTACATCATTCTAAATTTTTATCAGAATCGTTTGGTGCATTTAGGAGAAAATTTAGATGTTTCGTTATGTTATGGAGATTTTTATGGGTAAAAACATAATTTACAATAACTTTTGAACCAGAATTTTTACAGAAATGGGAGTCACGCCATTTTGTTCAGAATTTAAAGGGCTACATCATTCTAAATTTTTATCAGAATCGTTTGGTGCATTTAGGAGAAAATTTAGATGTTTCGTTATGTTATGGAGATTTTTATGGGTAAAAACATAATTTACAATAACTTTTGAACCAGAATTTTTACAGAGAATCGTTTGGTGCATTTAGGAGAAAATTTAGATGTTTCGTTATGTTATGGAGATTTTTATGGGTAAAAACATAATTTACAATAACTTTTGAACCAGAATTTTTACAGAAATGGGAGTCACGCCATTTTGTTCAGAATTTAAAGGGCTACATCATTCAAAATTTTTATCAGAATCGTTTGGTGCATTTAGGGGAAAATTTAGATGTTTCGTTATGTTATGGAGATTTTTATGGGAAAATAACATAATTTACAATAACTTTTGAACCAGAAAGTTTACAGAAATGGGAGTCACGCCATCTTGTTCTAAATTTAAAGGGCTACATCATTCAAAATTTTTATCAGAATCGTTTGGTGCATTTAGGAGAAAATTTAGATGTTTCGTTATGTTATGGAGATTTTTATGGGAAAATAACATAATTTACAATAACTTTTGAACCAGAATTTTTACAGAAATGGGAGTCACGATATTTTGTACAGAATTTAAAGGGCTACATCATTCTAAATTTTTATCAGAATCGTTTGGTGCATTTAGGAGAAAATTTAGATGTTTCGTTATGTTATGGAGATTTTTATGGAAAAATAACATAATTTACAATAACTTTTGAACCAGAATTTTTACAGAAATGGGAGTCACGCCATCTTGTTCTAAATTTAAAGGGCTACATCATTCAAAATTTTTATCAGAATCGTTTGGTGCATTTAGGAGAAAATTTAGATGTTTCGTTATGTTATGGAGATTTTTATTGGAAAATTACCATAATTTACAATAACTTTTGAACCAGAATTTTTACAGTAATGGGAGTCACGCCATTTTGTTCAGAATTTAAACGGCTACATCATTCTAAATTTTTATCAGAATCGTTTGGTGCATTTAGGAGAAAATTTAGATGTTTCGTTATGTTATGGAGATTTTTATGGGAAATTAACATAATTTACAATAACTTTGAACCGGAGATTACGAAATAGAGTTTTTTCGGTGGACCTTGATCTCCTAAAAACCAATTTTCGACTATTACCAAGATTCTTTCCGGACCCTATACAATCGATAGTGCTCGTCAAGACGAGTGTAACGGGTATATTATTGCATATGTAAAGACGATTAAGAAATTAAGTAATGATGTAGCCCTTTAAATTCTGAACAAAATGGCGTGACCCTCATAACTGTAAAAATTCTGGTTCAAAAGTTATTGTAAATTATGTTATTTTCCAATAAAAATCTCCATAACATAACGAAACATCTAAATTTTCTCCTAAATGCACAAAACGATTCTGATAAAAATTTTGAATGATGTAGCCCTTTAAATTTAGAACAAGATGGCGTGACTCCCATTTCTGTAAAATTCTGCTTCAAAAGTTATTGTAAATTATGTTATTTTCCCATAAAAATCTCCATAACATTACGAAACATTTAATTTTCTCCTAAATGAACCAAACGATTCTGATAAAAATTTAGAATGATGTAGCCCTTAAAATTCTGAACAAGATAACGTGACTCCCATTTCTGTAAAAATTCTGGTTCAAAAGTTATTGTAAATTATTTTTTTACCCATAAAAATCTCCATAACATTACGAAACATCTAAATTTTCTCCTAAATGCACCAAACGATTCTGACAAAAATGTAGAATGATGTAGCCCTTTAAATTCTGAACAAAATGGCGTGACTCCCATAACTGTAAAAATTCTGGTTCAAAAGTTATTGTAAATTATGTTATTTTCCAATAAAAATCTCCATAACATAACGAAACATCTAAATTTTCTCCTAAATGCACCAAACGATTCTGATAAAAATTTTGAATGATGTAGCCTTTTAAATTTAGAACAAGATGGCGTGACTCCCATTTCTGTAACATCTGGTTCAAAAGTTATTGTAAATTATGTTATTTTCCCATAAAAATCTCCATAACATTACGAAACATTTAATTTTCTCCTAAATGCACCAAACGATTCTGATAAAAATTTAGAATGATGTAGCCCTTTAAATTCTGAACAAAATGGCATGACTCCCATTACTGTAAAAATTCTGGTTCAAAAGTTATTGTAAATTATGTTATTTCCCCATAAAAATCTCCATAACATAACGAAACATCTAAATTTTCTCCTAAATGCACCAAACGTTTCTGATAAAAATGTAGAATGATGTAGCCCTTTAAATTCTGAACAAAATGGCGTGACTCCCATTACTGTAAAAATTCAGGTTCAAAAGTTATTGTAAATTATGTTATTTTCCCATAAAAATCTCCATAACATAACGAAACATCTAAATTTTCTCCTAAATGCACCAAACGATTCTGATAAAAATTTAGAATGATGTAGCCCTTTAAATTCTGAACAAAATGGCGTGACTCCCATTACTGTAAAAATTCTGGATCAAAAGTTATTGTAAATTATTTGATTTTCCCATAAAAATCTCCATAACATAACGAAACATCTAAAATTTCTCCTAAATGCACCAAACGATTCTGATAAAAATTTAGAATGATGTAGCCCTTTAAATTCTGAACAAAATGGCGTGACTCCCATTACTGTAAAAATTCTGGTTCAAAAGTTATTGTAAATTATGTTATTTTCCCATTAAAATCTCCATAACATAACGAAACATCTAAATTTTCTCCTAAATGCACAAAACGATTCTGATAAAAATTTCACCGAAAAAACTCGATTTCTTAATCTTCTTAACATATGCAATTATATACTCGTTGCAGTCTTGACAAGCACTATCGATTGAAGAGTGTCTGGAAAGAATCTGGTGATAGTCGAAAATTGGTTTTTAGGAGATCAAGATCCACCGAAAAAACTTAATTTCTTAATCTTCTTTACATATGCAATATTATACTCGTTGCACTCGTCTTGACGAGCACTATCGATTGTAAAGGGTCCGGAAAGAATCTAGTGATAGTCGAAAATTGTTTTTTTAGAGATCAAGTTCCACCGAAAAAACTCGATTTCGTAATCTTCTTAACATATGCAATAATATACTCGTTACACTCGTCTTGACGAGATTTTTATGGGAAAATAACATAATTTACAATAACTTTTGAACCAGAATTTTTACAGAAATGGGAGTCACGCCATCTTGTTCAGAATTTAAAGGGCTTCATTATTCTAAATTTTTATCAGAATCGTTTGGTGCATTTAGGAGAAAATTTTGATGTTTCGTTATGTTATGGAGATTTTTATGGGAAAATAACATAATTTACAATAACTTTTGAACCTGAATTTTTACGGAAATGGAGTCACGCCATTTTGTTCAGAATTTAAAGGGCTACATCATTCTAAATTTTTATCAGAATCGTTTTGTGCATTTAGGAGAAAATTTTTATGTTTCGTTATGTTATGGAGATTTTTATGGAAAATAACATAATTTACAATAACTTTTGAACCTGAATTTTTACAGAAATGGGAGTCACGCCGTTTTGTTCAGAATTTAAAGAGCTACATCATTCTACATTTTTATCAGAATCGTTTGGTGCATTTAGGAGAAAATTTGGATGTTTCGTTATGAGTATATTATTGCATATGTAAAGCAGATTACGAAATAGAGTTTTTTCGGTGGATCTTGATCTCTAAAAAACCAATTTTCGACTATCCTAGATTCTTTCCGGACCCTATACAATCGATAGTGCTCGTCAAGACGAGTGCAACCAGTATATTATTGCATATGTAAAGACGATTAAGAAATCAAGTTTTTTCGGTGGATCTTGATCTCCTAAAAACCAATTTTCGACTATCACCAGATTCTTTCCGGACCCTCTTCAATCGATAGTGCTCGTCAAGACGAGTGCAACGAGTGTATTATTGCATATGTTAAGAAGATTAAGAAATCGAGTTTTTTCGGTGGACCTTGATCTCTAAAAAACCAATTTTCGACTATCACTAGATTCTTTCCGGACACTATACAATCGATAGTGCTCGTCAAGACGAGTGCAACGAGTATATTATTGCATATGTTAAGAAGATTACGAAATCGAGTTTTTTCGTTGGACCTTGATCTTCCAAAATCCAATTTTCGACTATCACCAAATTCCATTGTAAATTATGTTATTTTCTTATAAAAATCTCCATAACATAACGAAACATCTAAATTTTCTCCGAAATGCACCAAACGATTCTGATAAAAATGTAGAATGATGTAGCCCTTTACATTCTGAACAAAATGGCGTGACTCCCATTACTGTAAAAATTCTGGTTCAAAAGTTATTGTAAATAATGTTATTTTCCCATAAAAATCTCAATAACATTACGAAACATTTAATTTTCTCCTAAATGAACCAAACGATTCTGATAAAAATTTAGAATGATGTAGCCCTTTAAATTCTGAGCAAGATAACGTGACTCCCATTTCTGTAAAAATTCTGGTTCGAAAGTTATTGTAAATTATGTTATTTTCCCATAAAAATCTCCATAACATAACGAAACATCAACATTTTCTCCTAAATGCACTAAACGATTCTGATAAAAATTTAGAATGATGTAGCCCTTTAAATTCTGAACAAAATGGCGTGACTCCCATTTCTGTAAAAATTCTGGTTCAAAAGTTATTGTAAATTATGTGATTTTCCCATAAAAATCTCCATAACATAACGAAACATCAAATTTTCTCCTAAATGCACCAAACGATTCTGATAAAAATTTTGAATGATGTAGCCCTTTAAATTTAGAACAAGATGGCGTGACTCCCATTTCTGTAAAAATTCTGGTTCAAAAGTTATTGTAAATTATGTTATTTTCCCATAAAAATCTCCATAACATTACGAAACATCTAAATTTTTTCCTAAATGAACCAAACGATTCTGATAAAAATTTAGAATGATGTAGCCCTTTAAATTCTAAACAAAATGGCGTGACTCCCATTTCTGTAAAAATTCTGGTTCAAAAGTTATTGTAAATTATGTTATTTTCCAATAAAAATCTCCATAACATAACGAAACATCTAAATTTTCTCCTAAATGCACGAAACGATTCTGATTAAAATTTAGAATGATGTAGCCGTTTAAATTCTGAACAAAATGGCGTGACTCCCATTTCTGTAAAAATTCAGGTTCAAAAGTTATTGTAAATTATGTTTTTACCCATAAAAATCTCCATAACATAACGAAACATCAAAATTTTCTCCTAAATGCACCAAACGATTCTGATAAAAATTTAGAATGATGTAGCCGTTTAAATTCTGAACAAAATGGCGTGACTCCCATTTCTGTAAAAATTCAGGTTCAAAAGTTATTGTAAATTATGTTATTTTCCCATAAAAATCTCCATAACATAACGAAACATCAAAATTTCTCCTAAATGCACCAAACGATTCTGATAAAAATTTAGAATGATGTAGCCCTTTAACTTCTGAACAAAATGGCGTGACTCCCATTACTGTAAAAATTCTGGTTCAAAAGTTATTGTAAATTATGTTATTTTCCAATAAAAATCTCCATAACATAACGAAACATCTAAATTTTCTCCTAAATGCTCCAAACGATTCTGATAAAAATTTAGAATGATGTATCCCTTTAAATTCTGAACAAAATGGCGTGACTCCCATTACTGTAAAAATTCTGGTTTTAAAAGTTATTGTAAATAATGTTATTTTCCCATAAAAATCTCAATAACATTACGAAACATTTAATTTTCTCCTAAATGAACCAAACGATTCTGATAAAAATTTAGAATGATGTAGCCCTTTAAATTCTGAACAAGATAACGTGACTCCATTTCTGTAAAAATTCTGGTTCGAAAGTTATTGTAAATTATGTTATTTTCCCATAAAAATCTCCATAACATAACGAAACATCAACATTTTCTCCTAAATGCACTAAACGATTCTGATAAAAATTTAGAATGATGTAGCCTTTAAATTCTGAACAAAATGGCGTGACTCCCATTTCTGTAAAATTCTGGTTCAAAGTTATTGTAAATTATGTGATTTTCCCATAAAAATCTCCATAACATAACGAAACATCAAAATTTTCTCCTAAATGCACCAAACGATTCTGATAAAAATTTTGAATGATGTAGCCCTTTAAATTTAGAACAAGATGGCGTGACTCCCATTTCTGTAAAAATTCTGGTTCAAAAGTTATTGTAAATTATGTTATTTTCCCATAAAAATCTCCATAACATTACGAAACATCTAAATTTTTCCTAAATGAACCAAACGATTCTGATAAAAATTTAGAATGATGTAGCCCTTTAAATTCTAAACAAAATGGCGTGACTCCCATTTCTGTAAAAATTCTGGTTCAAAAGTTATTGTAAATTATGTTATTTTCCAATAATAATCTCCATAACATAACGAAACCATCTAAATTTTCTCCTAAATGCACGAAACGATTCTGATTAAAATTAAGAATGATGTAGCCGTTTAAATTCTGAACAAAATGGCGTGACTCCCATTTCTGTAAAAATTCAGGTTCAAAAGTTATTGTAAATTATGTTTTTACCCATAAAAATCTCCATAACATAACGAAACATCAAAATTTTCTCCTAAATGCACCAAACGATTCTGATAAAAATTTAGAATGATGTAGCCGTTTAAATTCTGAACAAAATGGCGTGACTCCCATTTCTGTAAAAATTCTGGTTCAAAAGTTATTGTAAATTATGTTATTTTCCAATAAAAATCTCCATAACATAACGAAACATCTAAATTTTCTCCTAAATGCTCCAAACGATTCTGATAAAAATTTAGAATGATGTATCCCTTTAAATTCTGAACAAAATGGCGTGACTCCCATTACTGTAAAAATTCTGGTTCAAAAGTTATTGTAAATTATGTTATTTTCCAATAAAAATCTCCATAACATAACGAAACATCTAAATTTTCTCCTTAATGCACGACACGATTCTGATTAAAATTCATTCAAAATTTTTATCAGAATCGTTTGGTGCATTTAGGAGAAAATTTAGATGTTTCGTTATGTTATGGAGATTTTTATTGGAAAATAACATAATTTACAATAACTTTTGAACCAGAATTTTTACAGTAATGGGAGTCACGCTATTTTGTTCAGAATTTAAAGGGCTACATCATTCTAAATTTTTATCAGAATCGTTTGGTTCATTTAGGAGAAAATTAAATTTTTCGTTATGTTATGGAGATTTTTATTGGAAAATAACATAATTTACAATAACTTTTGAACCAGAATTTTTACAGAAATGGGAGTCACGTTATCTTGTTCAGAATTTAAAGGGCTACATCATTCTAAATTTTTATCAGAATCGTTTGGTTCATTTAGGAGAAAATTAAATGTTTCGTTATGTTATGGAGATTTTTATAGGAAAATTACATAATTTACAATAACTTTTGAACCAGAATTTTTACTAAATTTTCTCCTAAATGCACCAAACGATTCTGATAAAAATGTAGAATGATGTAGTCCTTTAAATTCTGAAAAAAATGGCGTGACTCCTATTACTGTAAAAATTCTGGTTCAAAAGTTATTGTAAATTATGTTATTTTCCCATAAAAATCTCCATAACATAACGAAACATCTACATTTTCTCCTAAATGCACCAAACGATTCTGATAAAAATGTAGAATGATGTAGCCCTTTAAATTCTGAACAAAAAGGCGTGACTCCCATTACTGTAAAAATTCTGGTTCAAAAGTTATTGTAAATTATGTTATTTTCCCATAAAAATCTCCATAACATAACGAAACATCTAAACTTTCTCCTAAATGCACCAAACGATTCTGATAAAATGTAGAATGATGTAGCCCTTTAAATTCTAAACAAAATGGCGTGACTCCCATTTCTGTAAAAAATCCGGTTCAAAAGTTATTGTAAATTATGTTATTTTCCCATAAAAATCTCCATAACATAACGAAACATCTAAATTTTCTCCTAAATGCACCAAACGATTCTGATAAAAATTTAGAATGATGTAGCCCTTTAAATTCTGAACAAAATGGCGTGACTCCCATTTCTGTAAAAATTCTGGTTCAAAAGTTATTGTAAATTATGTTATTTTCCCATAAAAATCTCCATAACATAACGAAACATCTAAATTATCTCCTAAATGCACCAAACGATTCTGATAAAAATGTAGAATGATGTAGCCCTTTAAATTCTGAACAAAATGGCGTGACTCCCATTACTGTAAAAATTCCGGTTCAAAAGTTATTGTAAATTATGTTATTTTCCCATAAAAATCTCCATAACATAACGAAACATCAAAATTTTCTCCTAAATGCACCAAACGATTCTGATAAAAATGTAGAATGATGTAGTCCTTTAAATTCTGAACAAAATGGCGTGACTCCCATTACTGTAAAAATTCTGGTCAAAAGTTATTGTAAATTATGTTATTTTCCCATAAAAATCTCCATAACATAACGAAACATCTAAATTTTTTCCTAGATGAACCAAACGATTCTGATAAAAATTAAGAATGATGTAGCCCTTTAAATTCTAAACAAAATGGCGTGACTCCCATTTCTGTAAAAATTCTGGTTCAAAAGTTATTGTAAATTATGTTATTTTCCAATAAAAATCTCCATAACATAACGAAACATCTAAATTTTCTCCTAAATGCACGAAACGATTCTGATAAAAATTAGAATGATGTAGCCGTTTAAATTCTGAACAAAATGGCGTGACTCCCATTTCTGTAAAAATTCAGGTTCAAAAGTTATTGTAAATTATGTTTTTACCCATAAAAATCTCCATAACATAACGAAACATCAAAATTTTCTCCTAAATGCACCAAACGATTCTGATAAAAATTTAGAATGATGTAGCCGTTTAAATTCTGAACAAAATGGCGTGACTCCCATTACTGTAAAAATTCTGTTCAAAAGTTATTGTAAATTATGGTAATTTTCCAATAAAAATCTCCATAACATAACGAAACATCTAAATTTTCTCCTAAATGCACCAAACGATTCTGATAAAAATTTTGAATGATGTAGCCCTTTAAATTTAGAACAAGATGGCGTGACTCCCATTACTGTAAAAATTCTGGTTCAAAAGTTATTGTAAATTATGTTATTTTCCCATAAAAATCTCCATAACATAACGAAACATCTAAACTTTCTCCTAAATGCACCAAACGATTCTGATAAAAATGTAGAATGATGTAGCCCTTTAAATTCTAAACAAAATGGCGTGACTCCCATTTCTGTAAAAAATCCGGTTCAAAAGTTATTGTAAATTATGTTATTTTCCCATAAAAATCTCCATAACATAACGAAACATCTAAATTTTCTCCTAAATGCACCAAACGATTCTGATAAAAATTTAGAATGATGTAGCCCTTTAAATTCTGAACAAAATGGCGTGACTCCCATTTCTGTAAAAATTCTGGTTCAAAAGTTATTGTAAATTATGTTATTTTCCCATAAAAATCTCCATAACATAACGAAACATCTAAATTATCTCCTAAATGCACCAAACGATTCTGATAAAAATGTAGAATGATGTAGCCCTTTAAATTCTGAACAAAATGGCGTGACTCCCATTACTGTAAAAATTCCGGTTCAAAAGTTATTGTAAATTATGTTATTTTCCCATAAAAATCTCCATAACATAACGAAACATCAAAATTTTCTCCTAAATGCACCAAACGATTCTGATAAAAATGTAGAATGATGTAGTCCTTTAAATTCTGAACAAAATGGCGTGACTCCCATTACTGTAAAAATTCTGGTTCAAAAGTTATTGTAAATTATGTTATTTTCCCATAAAAATCTCCATAACATAACGAAACATCTAAATTTTTTCCTAGATGAACCAAACGATTCTGATAAAAATTAAGAATGATGTAGCCCTTTAAATTCTAAACAAAATGGCGTGACTCCCATTTCTGTAAAAATTCTGGTTCAAAAGTTATTGTAAATTATGTTATTTTCCAATAAAAATCTCCATAACATAACGAAACATCTAAATTTTCTCCTAAATGCACGAAACGATTCTGATAAAAATTAGAATGATGTAGCCGTTTAAATTCTGAACAAAATGGCGTGACTCCCATTTCTGTAAAAATTCAGGTTCAAAAGTTATTGTAAATTATGTTTTTACCCATAAAAATCTCCATAACATAACGAAACATCAAAATTTTCTCCTAAATGCACCAAACGATTCTGATAAAAATTTAGAATGATGTAGCCGTTTAAATTCTGAACAAAATGGCGTGACTCCCATTACTGTAAAAATTCTGGTTCAAAAGTTATTGTAAATTATGGTAATTTTCCAATAAAATCTCCATAACATAACGAAACATCTAAATTTTCTCCTAAATGCACCAAACGATTCTGATAAAAATTTTGAATGATGTAGCCCTTTAAATTTAGAACAAGATGGCGTGACTCCCATTTCTGTAAAAATTCTGGTTCAAAAGTTATTGTAAATTATGTTATTTTCCCATAAAAATCTACATAACATAACGAAACATCTAAATTTTCTCCTAAATGCACCAAACGATTCTGATAAAAATTAAGAATGATGTAGCCCTTTAAATTCTGAACAAAATGGCGTGACTCCCATTTCTGTAAAAATTCGGTTCAAAAGTTATTGTAAATTATGTTATTTTCCAATAAAAATCTCCATAACATAACGAAACATCTAAATTTTCTCCTAAATGCACCAAACGATTCTGATAAAAATTTAGAATGATGTAGCCCTTTAAATTCTGAACAAAATGGCGTGACTCCCATTTCTGTAAAAATTCTGGTTAAAAATTATTGTAAATTATGTTATTTTCCCATAAAAATCTCCATAAAATAACGAAACAACTAAATTATCTCCTAAATGCACCAAACGATTCTGATAAAAATTTAGAATGATGTAGCCCTTTAAATTCTAAACAAAATGGCGTGACTCCCATTACTGTAAAAATTCCG